>NC_060187.1:85051554-85171554 GCF_021184085.1 Oncorhynchus gorbuscha
ACCACCAGCATCCAAGGGCAACAGCTTGTAGCAGCCTGGGGATATGGAAGAGAGTGTGTGTGTGTGTGAGTATTTTGAGGGGAGGGGGGGGGATCTTGTGTTTGAAGTGCAAATCTGGCCCTCTGGATCCTGTTTGAAGTGGAAATTACATCCATATCTCCATGTCCCCTTTACACTTCTTTCAGGAGGCACCAGTGCTTTCTTTATCCCATGATGTGTGCACTAAGTCTATGGGAGTGACGATGGTCCTAAGCTGCTTCCACTGTCATGTTTGACTGTCATTCCATATGTAGATACAATTAGTGATGGGTGAGTAAGAAAAACATAGCAGAGAGCATTGGGGCTGAGAGAGGCAGTGCTCACCAGTGGCATTCTGGAGGCACAAGTTTCCCCAGCTCTTCAAGGGACTTCTCGGAGCGGTATTCCTTCAGAGAAACAGAGCGAGCATAGCTGAAACAACTCTCTACGAATGTCTTTGATCAGTTCTCATGCCCCTCATAAATGATGGAACAGCAATGCATTTCCAATGTTCTCTCTACGGAGACGAGCCCCACACACACACACACACACACACACACACACACACACACACACACACACACACACACACACACACACACACACACACACACACACACACACACACACACACACACACACACACACACACACACACACACACACACACCCGTCTGTTCTGTTCCACTGTGATCTATTTGGCATCTGGCTTTGTGCTCTGAGAATACACCATGACATCTGCAGAGAAACACACTGTCACAACTAACACAGTTCACAGAGTGAAGGCAAATAAAGAAGTCTCACCTGGACAAAGGCAACTGTAACCACTATTATAATGGCCTGTCAAGGAGAAAGAGAGGGATGGGGGAGAGCGAGAGAGATATAAAATAGGTTAGCGCTTAACTCTCCATTCTCTGTAGTACACAGTCTAATCTGTTGTCAGACACATTTCTGGAGCACCATGGAATTACTCACATTACTAAATGGTATACTATAAATAACCTGTGTGGTGTTGGGGTTCCTTACCACTGTGATGCTGATGGCATCATCAAACTGGTGCATGAGCACACTGATGACAGCAGAGGCCAGTAGCAACATGATGAGAGGATCCTTAAACTGGGGGAGGGAGGGAGGGAGGGAGAGAGAGAGAGAGAATGCCATCATTGAGCTTCTGCACTGCATGATCAATACCAATGTTCCACATCTGATGTGATCCGTAGTGACTTGTGTGAGTGTGTGTGACTGAATGAGTGAGTGTGTGACTATATAGAAGAGACACAGAATAAGGGTCTCTGTACAGAGAAAGTCAGAAGACCATTCATTTGTCAAACAAGGTCCTGGAAGCTGCCGGAAGGTTGTCACACACACATAAGGTATACTGTATTCAATTCAATTCAATTCAAGGGCTTTATTGGCATGGGAAACATGTGTTAACATTGCCAAAGCAAGTGAGGTAGATAATATATAAAGTGAAATAAACAATAAAAATTAACAGTAAACATTACACATACAGAAGTTTAAAAACAATAAAGACATTACATATGTCATATTATATATATATATTTACAGTGTTTTAACAATGTACAAATGGTAAAGGACACAAGATAAAATAAATAAGCATAGATATGGGTTGTATTTACAATGGTGCGTGTTGCCCTGTATCTCAATGACACAGTAATACATTCAATGACACGGCAAACCTCCAACACATTCAGAAACTACATCTCCTCTACAGGTGAAACCTCTCTGGCAGACAGAGAGAGAGTGTAATGGCTGAATGTAGCCTGGTTCCTCTGGCAGACAGAGAGAGAGAGAGTAATGGCTGAATGTAGCCTGGTTCCTCTGGCAGACAGAGAGAGAGAGTAATGGCTGAATGTAGCCTGGTTCCTCTGGCAGACAGAGAGAGAGACAGAGACACAGAGAGAGACAGAGAGAGTGTAATGGCTGAATGTAGCCTGGTTCCTCTGGCAGACAGAGAGAGAGACAGAGCGAGAGAGAGATTAATGGCTGAATGTAGCCTGGTTCCTCTGGCAGACAGAGAGAGAGACAGAGCGAGAGAGAGATTAATGGCTGAATGTAGCCTGGTTCCTCTGGCAGACAGAGAGAGAGACAGAGACACAGAGAGAGACAGAGAGAGTGTAATGGCTGAATGTAGCCTGGTTCCTCTCTGGTTTCTTCCTAGGATCCTGCCTTTTTAGGGAGCGTTTCCTAGCCACCACGCTTCTACATCTGCATTGCTTGATGTTTGGGGTTTTAGGCTGACTTTAGAGGCGAGGGGAGACTGACTAATCTACAAATCACCTTGCATCATAAATATCTACTTAATATTATTTGCAGATCAGCCAGTCGGTCACAATTGACCCATTATACATCATGGCTTTGATGCTCTCAAATACGGCCACTGACTGCACAGTGGGAGGACAGGTCCAATCTGTCATGTCTGGGCAAGACACTAATTAGCCAGCCAATGGTGCTGTCGCTCCCTTTGCCAGGATAATTGAGGCGGCATGGCGAGCAGACAAAGCGCTGAGTCTACAGTAATTGTGTTTAATACTTACATAGGGGTTCAAAACAGATAGGAGTGACAGTGTTTGATTAAAGGCCTCCAGAGCCCTGGTTACTTCTGAAAGGAACAAGATCAGATAGGAGTGACAGTGTTTGATTAAAGGCCTCCAGAGCCCTGGTTACTTCTGAAAGGAACAAGATCAGATAGGAGTGACCGTGTTTGATTAAAGGCCCCCAGAGCCCTGGTTTTCTGGTTACTTCTGACAGGAACAAGATCAGATAGGAGTGACCGTGTTTGATTAAAGGCCTCCAGAGCCCTGGTTTTCGCGTTACTTCTGACAGGAACAAGATCAGATAGGAGTGACAGTGTTTGATTAAAGGTCTCCAGAGCCCTGGTTTCCTCGTTACTTCTGACAGGAACAAGATCAGATAGGAGTGACAGTGTTTGATTAAAGGCCTCCAGACCCCTGGTTACTTCTGACAGGAACAAGATCAGGTAGGAGTGACAGTGTTTGATTAAAGGCCTCCAGAGCCCTGGTTACTTCTGACAGGAACAAGATCAGGTAGGAGTGACAGTGTTTGATTAAAGGCCTCCAGAGCCCTGGTTACTTCTGACAGGAACAAGATCAGATAGGAGTGACCGTGTTTGATTAAAGGCCTCCAGAGCCCTGGTTTACTGGTTACTTCTGACAGGAACAAGATCAGATAGGAGTGACCGTGTTTGATTAAAGGCCTCCAGAGCCCTGGTTTCCTGGTTACTTCTGACAGGAACAAGATCAGATAGGAGTGACAGTGTTTGATTAAAGGCCTCCAGAGCCCTGGTTACTTCTGACAGGAACAAGATCAGATAGGAGTGACCGTGTTTGATTAAAGGCCTCCAGACCCCTGGTTACTTCTGAAAGGAACAAGATCAGATAGGAGTGACCGTGTTTGATTAAAGGTCTCCAGAGCCCTGGTTTCCGCGTTACTTCTGACAGGAACAAGATCAGATAGGAGTGACCGTGTTTGATTAAAAGAGCCCTCAGATAGGAGTGACCGTGTTTGATTAAAGGCCTCCAGAGCCCTGGTTTCCTCGTTACTTCTGACAGGAACAAGATCAGATAGGAGTGACAGTGTTTGATTAAAGGCCTCCAGAGCCCTGGTTTCCTCGTTACTTCTGACAAGAATAAGATCCCCCTATAGGCCCATTACCTTCCTAAATGCTGACATCACACTCTGGGACTTATCCTGTACACACAATTACCTCTGTAGTCAGTAGGGCTCCCTGTAGTCTAGCATGTGGAATTCAACTGCTCTGCAGTTACTTGTCTGTTCTGCCTTTCACATGAATTAACACAAGGACATCACAGTCTTTGACCATGTATGTACCCACTGTCGGCCTCTCAGAGAGATGGATTCAACACCACTATGTACCCACTGTCGGCCTCTCAGAGAGATGGATTCAACACCACTATGTACCCACTGTCGGCCTCTCAGAGAGATGGATTCAACACCACTATGTACCCACTGTCGGCCTCTCAGAGAGATGGATTCAACACCACTATGTACCCACTGTCGGCCTCTCAGAGAGATGGATTCAACACCACTATGTACCCACTGTCGGCCTCTCAGAGAGATGGATTCATTTACATTACATTTACACTTAAGTCATTTAGGCGCTCTTAGAGATGGATTCAAATTGGTGCATTCACTTATGACATCCAGTGGGACAGTCAGCAATAGTGCATCTAAAACTTAAAGGGGGGTGGGGATTACAAGCCTATCCTAGGTATTCCTTAAAGAGGTGGGGTTTCAGGTGTCTCCGGACTGGTGATTGACCCGCTGTCCTGGCGTCGTGAGGGAGTTTGTTCCACCATTGGGGGCCAGGGCAGCGAACAGTTTTGACTGGGCTGAGCACTGTCAGCCTCCTCAGTGGTAGGGAGGCAACAGGCCAGAGGTGGATGTACCCACTTGTTTGGGTGTAGGGCCTCTCAGAGCCTGGAGGTACTGATGCCGTTCCCCTCACAGCAGGCAAGCACCATGGTCTTGTGGCGGATGCGAGCCAACTGGAAGCCAGTGGAGAGAATGGAGGAGCGGGGTGACGTGAGAGAATGGATTCAACACCAATAGGTGGATGAGTGAAGGGGTTTAATGGCACAGGCAGGGAGCCCAGCCAACAGCAGTGAGTAAATGCCTGGATTCACGCCACACCACTTTATCTTTTGGGATCTCAGAATGGATTCAAACCACTCTGTACCCACTGTCGGCCTCTCAGAGATGGATTCAACACCACTATGTACCCACTGTCAGCCTCTCAAAGGGATGGATTCAACACCACTATGCACCCACTGTCGGCCTCTCAGAGAGATGGATTCAACACCACTATGTACCCACTGTCAGCCTCTCAGAGAGATGGATTCAACACCACTATGTACCCACTGTCGGCCTCTCAGAGAGATTGATTCAACACCACTATGTACCCACTGTCGGCCTCTCAGAGAGATGGATTCAACACCAATAGGTACAGTGCTTTTTAGAGCGCAGTCTGATAACAGTGATAAATTACTCTTCACGCCACCAGTTTATCTTTTGGGATGCTAAAAATGGATGAAAATCTGTAGCGGCAACGAGGTGCAGCAACGGGGGAGATAATGATGATGATGCCAAACTAAAGCCTTGTGCTGCTTTCTCACTTTGCTGCTAAAAATACTTGTGAGAAGATCACACACACACACAACATTTGGATCTGAGCTGATAATGGTATCATCCAAGAGACAATGGAGAGATGGAGCTGATGGTGGGATCCTCCAGGAGACAGGGAGAGATGGAGCTGATGGTGGGATCCTCCAGGAGACAGGGAGAGATGGAGCTGATGGTGGGATCCTCCAGGAGACAGGGAGAGATGGGGCTGATGGTGGGGTCCTCCAGGAGACAGGGAGAGATGGAGCTGATGGTGGGATCCTCCAGGAGACAGGGAGAGACAGAGCTGAGCTGATGGTGGGATCCTCCAGGAGACAGGGAGAGACAGGGAGAGATGGAGCTGATGGTGGGATCCTCCAGGAGACAGGGAGAGATGGAGCTGATGGTGGGGTCCTCCAGGAGACAGGGAGAGATGGAGCTGATGGTGGGATCCTCCAGGAGACAGGGAGAGATGGAGCTGATGGTGGGATCCTCCAGGAGACAGGGAGAGATGGGGCTGATGGTGGGGTCCTCCAGGAGACAGGGAGAGATGGAGCTGATGGTGGGATCCTCCAGGAGACAGGGAGAGACAGAGCTGAGCTGATGGTGGGATCCTCCAGGAGACAGGGAGAGACAGGGAGAGATGGAGCTGATGGTGGGATCCTCCAGGAGACAGGGAGAGATGGAGCTGATGGTGGGGTCCTCCAGGAGACAGGGAGAGACAGAGCTGACGGTGGGATCCTCCAGGAGACAGGGAGCGATGGAGCTGACGGTGGGATCCTCCAGGAGACAGGGAGAGATGGAGCTGACGGTGGGATCCTCCAGGAGAAAGGGAGTGAGGGAGCTGAGCTGATGGTGGGATCCTCCAGGAGACAGGGGAGACAGGGAGAGATGGAGCTGATGGTGGGATCCTCCAGGAGACAGGGAGAGATGGAGCTGATGGTGGGATCCTCCAGGAGACAGGGAGAGATGGAGCTGATGGTGGGATCCTCCAGGAGACAGGGAGAGATGGAACTGATGGTGGGATCCTCCAGGAGAAAGGGAGTGAGGGAGCTGAGCTGATGGTGGGATCCTCCAGGAGACAGGGGAGACAGGGAGAGATGGAGCTGATGGTGGGATCCTCCAGGAGACAGGGGAGACAGGGAGAGATGGAGCTGATGGTGGGATCCTCCAGGAGACAGGGAGAGATGGAACTGATGGTGGGATCCTCCAGGAGACAGGGAGAGACGGAGCTGATGGTGGGATCCTCCAGGAGACAGGGAGAGACGGAGCTGATGGTGGGATCCTCCAGGAGACAGGGAGAGACAGAGCTGAGCTGATGGTGGGAGCCTCCAGGAGACAGGGAGAGATTGAGCTGATGGTGGGATCCTCCAGGAGACAGGGAGAGATGGAGCTGATGGTGGGGTCCTCCAGGAGACAGGGAGAGATGGAGCTGATGGTGGGGTCCTCCAGGAGACAGGGAGAGATGGAACTGATGGTGGGATCCTCCAGGAGACAGGGAGAGATGGAACTGATGGTGGGATCCTCCAGGAGACAGGGAGAGATGGAACTGATGGTGGGATCCTCCAGGAGACAGGGAGAGACGGAGCTGATGGTGGGATCCTCCAGGAGACAGGGAGAGATGGAGCTGATGGTGGGATCCTCCAGGAGACAGGGAGTGAGGGAGCTGAGCTGATGGTGGGATCCTCCAGGAGAAAGGGAGAGATGGAGCTGAGCTGATGGTGGGATCCTCCAGGAGAAAGGGAGAGATGGAGCTGAGCTGATGGTGGGATCCTCCAGGAGAAAGGGAGAGATGGAGCTGAGCTGATGGTGGGATCCTCCAGGAGAAAGGGAGAGATGGAGCTGAGCTGATGGTGGGATCCTCCAGGAGAAACGGAGAGATGGAGCTGAGCTGATGGTGGGACCTGCCTGACTGGCACAGCCCAAACTAGTAACAGATTAAAGACCCGAATGCTTGTAGCTCTTCACTCAGTGTGTGTGTGTGTGTGTGTGTGTGTGTGTGTGTGTGTGTGTGTGTGTGTGTGTGTGTGTGTGTGTGTGTGTGTGTGTGTGTGTGTGTGTGTGTGTGTGTGTGTGTGTGTGTGTGTGTGTGTGTGTGTGTGTGTGTGTGTGTGTGTGTGTGTGTGTGTGTGTGTGTGTGTGTGTCAATACTGCTTATGACAGATTTCACATATACACACGAACAAATTAGCTAGCTCTGGTAGTTGAGTAACTCAGTAAAGGCATGTCAGGCCTCAAGCCATAACACAGAGGAGGAATCTGATCTGACAACAGAGGAGGAATCTGATCTGACAACAGAGGAGTCAGGGGAGTGGGGGAATGGCACCCTCCCAAGTCAGACGATAGGGAGGGATGAATACAATAGTGGTGAATGAATACCCTGATTAATATTCTAGATAATTGTTCTATGTAATCTTGAGTAGTGCCCTGTACTGGGCAGTACTGCCTTTCTATGGACGCTGACCCTGTCACCTAGGGGAGTTAGGTTTGGGTCTTAAGCAATTTGGGACAAATGGTGTTAAATACCATAAAATATGGAATGGAGAACGGAAAATGGTGCTACTGATAACCAGATCAGAGGCTGTTCTGGTTCAATCTGGCTAGATCCAAAGTGCCTCTGTAATTATGATCAGTACTTAAAAAAAAAAAAAAATATATATATATATATATATATATATATATATATTTTTTTTTTAAGGATTTCCCCCCTGCAATTTAAACCAACCAAAGCTCCGAAGTACAGCAATGGTTCATGGCATAATTATGTATTTTTCTATATGTTTCCATGGCAACAGGAGGGTGCATCTCACGTCAACCACGTGATGAGTAAGTGGCTGATCTTTCATCTTCAGCAGGGTGTCAAAGGGGGTGAAACCAAGAAGGAACAGAGAGAGGGGATGTGAGAGGGGAGCGGGAGAGAGAGACGGGGAGAGAGAGCGGGTGGGGGGGTAGCGAGAGAGAGGGGGAGAAAGGAGGGGGGTAATGAGAGAGAGGGGGGCGCGAGAGAGAGGGCGCGAGAGAGTGAGAGAGGAGAGGGGGGGGGGCAGAATCCCTCATTCTCTTCATCTCTCAGTGTGAAGGAGAAAAACAGCCTCTCAGGGCGGCAGCTCTATATTTATCCGACCGCTCATCACTTTGCTTCTGGCCATGGAAGACAGAAACCAGGCAGAATAGAGCGGCCCAGTTTTTCCTCCTCTTCTCTCCCTCCCTCCCTCCTACCCCAGAGGACACTGGGAGCTTTTGTCCTTGCAAAAGAAGTCAAGAGCAATCCAGGAGCGGGGCGGAGGAGGACAGCAGGTGATCTGTGATATTTCACATGTACTAAACACTACAGCATGTAGGGAGCTGCTTCTGAAACCTGAATCCCTACTGCAGCTTCGGCACTCGCTGGAAATGTCTTGTCAGTGGTGGGATGCTGTGCTAGGACTCCTGTAACAAAGCCAGGATGTATCAGGTGTGAGGGTGTTCCCCTTTCTGCTTATTTAGGCTTCACACACATGTACTACAACGCTATAATAACGGTATGAATTTCAGCTTTTGGTAGCTTCCCTTCACTCTCCAGGGAGTTGTACTTTTTCAGCTCGACAAGGGATTTGTAGTTCTATCCTTCACTCTCCAGGGAGTTGTACTTTTTCAGCTTGATGTTGACAAGGGATTTGTAGTTCTATCCTTCACTCTCCAGGGAGTTGTACTTTTTCAGCTTGATGTTGACAAGGGATTTGTAGTTCTATCCTTCACTCTCCAGGGAGTTGTACTTTTTCAGCTTGATGTTGACAAGGGATTTGTAGTTCTATCCTTCACTCTCCAGGGAGTTGTACTTTTTCAGCTTGACAAGGGATTTGTAGTTCTATCTGCCACTCACCTGGGAGATGTACTTCCTCCAGAGAGGCTCCTCCTCATTGATGTCGAACTCATTCCAGCCATGGTAGGCACGGCGACGGGTGACCTCACTGTGGGTCAGGCCGTACTGCAGGTCAGCCTGAGGGAAGGAGCATGGTTACCAACAACAACGGTGTCAGGTGACTAGCGTGTGATGATGAGATGAGGGGCTCACCCTTCAGTGTGCTGGTGCTGTTTGTCAGTTCAGTGATGCTGACTAGGCCTAACTTGTGTCACCTAGCTATCTTAAGATGGATGCACTAACTAAGTCGCCTGGATAAGAGTGTCTGCTAAACGACTCAAATGTCTATGCACTAATGGTAATGGAATAAAATGTTAGTAAATTGTACATTTTTCACTGTGCCATACGTACCTGCAGGACACACGTTACTTCGTTCACTGGTAATTCGCTGGCTTTTTTTGAAGTTAGTACTGGAACCATGGTCTCATCTTCACATTGGGGTTGTCTCTCAGAAAGCTGCAACAGACAGACAATAACATTAGGAGAAACAAGACATATCCATTATCCTTGTATATAGCCCCGGTATTGGTATTTTATCGTGTTACTATTTTCTTTAGTTTATTTAGCTCATTTTTCTTACTTTTTAAAAACTCTGCATTGTTAGTGAAAGGCTGGTAAGTAAGCATTTCACAGTAAAGTCTACATCTGTTGTATTGCACATGTGACAAACAATTTGATTTGATTTAACACAATCCAAAATGTAATCCCTTGCATATTTAGTGTAGTCCAGGCAGCATGATGCTAAAACTACACCCACAGAGACTAGATGGTAGCCCTTCTCATCACGCCATAGCCTTTGCTATATCATAGCTTGAAGATGAAGGCTGTACTTCGCTCCACTATGCTGATGTTCTGCCATTAGGTCAGATGTTCTACTGAACCCCAGGTTCACCAGGCAGCCAAACAATATCACTCATACGATGTCACCGAGATCAGGCATACCAGGACTAAGGCACAAACATGTTTCATGACAATCAACAAAACAGCTTTTTTGTGATCGTTTTTTCAATAGACAAAATAAGCATGCTGGGAAAAAGAGTACTTCACAACAATGTACCATGTGCCAACTGGTTGCAATGCAGAGCTAGGTTATCTAATCCATCAACTGAGGTCCAGCAAAAGGCAGTCTGCTGTGCTCCCTATGCCAACATAAGACAGTCAACACCTGTGGTTACTCGTCAGCCCTCCTCAAACAAACCATCTCACTCTGTTACCGTAGAGAGGATTGTAGGCAGGCGATGACACAGTAACCGTATGACAGGCAGGGGGATGAATGACCTGTTCTGTGCCTCTTCATCTCCCCCGGCCGCACCTCCTGGTCCTGCCCGTAACATCTACTGCTAAAAAGGTATCCAACCAACATCTGTCTGTGTGTCTCACAACTTCCCCAGAACAACCAAAATCCCTCTCCTTCTCCTCCCTCGCCTGGTATCTTCCCACTCCTTCTCCTCCCTCGCCTGGTGTCTTCCCACTCCTTCTCCTCCCTCGCCTGGTGTCTTCCCACTCCTTCTCCTCCCTCGCCTGGTGTCTTCCCACTCCTTCTCCTCCCTCGCCTGGTGTCTTCCCACTCCTTCTCCTCCCTCGCCTGGTGTCTTCCCACTCCTTCTCCTCCCTCCTCCCCACTCCTCGCCTGGTGTCTTCCCACTCCTTCTCCTCCCTCGCCTGGTGTCTTCCCACTCCTTCTCCTCCCTCGCCTGGTGTCTTCCCACTCCTTCTCCTCCCTCGCCTGGTGTCTTCCCACTCCTTCTCCTCCCTCGCCTGGTGTCTTCCCACTCATTCTCCTCCCTCGCCTGGTGTCTTCCCACTCCTTCTCCTCCCTCGCCTGGGGTCTTCCCACTCCTTCTCCTCCCTCGCCTGGTGTCTTCCCTCTCCTCTCCGCCATTCAGATGAGACAAAGTATCTTACATAAGTAAGGAGGCTGGAGAGTGTTCTGTTAGCCTGAGAGGATTCCATCTAATTAAGAGTGACAAGAGCTTAAACCTGGATCAGATTCTCTGTCTGTCTCCCCTCATCTTCACTCCCTCATCCCCTTCTCCCCCCCCCCTCACTCCACTTGGTGTAGAATAATGAATGAAAAGGTCACACTTCTTTCTGTGGAACTGAAGAGCTCTAGAAGAAAAGCTGTAGAGAAGGAGAGGGCCTAGAGGCATGGAGGAGTGAATGAGTAGAGAAGCCTCGCTCCTCCTCTCCTCGTCCTTCCTCTCTCTTTACCATCTTCCAACCGCTCTTTACTGCTCTCTCTCTTTAGTCTTCCCCCTACTCAGGTTCTGACAAGAGGCAGAGATTCCCACTCTACAGGGTTACTCATTTCCTGGCCAGCCAGATAGGCCTACAGGTCTTCCAAACAAGTTGTGTTCTCATCTATAGATTTAGAATAATGAGGCAAGTCAACAACCTACTGCTCGATCAATCAAAAAAAAAAAAAAAAAAAACATTTATTTATTTTACACAGAAAGACACTATAGTTAGCTAAATGAAGAGATTAAGTGTCCTTCTTATACCAGGGGAACATCCCCAGAAAGGGTTTGCATTCACTTGGTGTAATATAACAGACACATACAATTGAATACACCCTAACACACACACAATAATCTCCAATAGTGCTGAGCGATGTCTTTTAAACAATTAATTGACCTGTCTTTTTTTTCTGTGAGCTCAATGCACACATTGCACAATTTCTCTAGAGATGAATCAGATCCAAGTCTGAACCGTGCGATGTAATAGGGGGTTGTAGTTTCCCACAGGCCAATATTCTACATAGTTTAGAGCATAAAACATGGTAATTAACTACAATGACCATAATCCATTGCTCATCTTCTTGTCCGGTCTGTGTATATTTTACGCCTGCTACAGGAGAAGAATGCACTATATAGAGAGCCGCTGTTGCATCGCGAGGTATCATCTAAGTGATTGATAGTTGATAGTCAGCAGTCATTAAAGTATGTCTTGTTTACTTTGAATAACTACTCAAATATCTCTATAGAGATGAGATGACTTGGAATGAAATAATAAAGTCCTCAAATAAAAAAAAGTGTAATATACACTAATATTTTATTAAAGTAAAGTGTTGTGAATAACTGATAAGCAGTAATGGAGTCACTAAAATCACGGGCCTTTTATTAATTGTTTTATTCTGTGTTACAGCATTTCAACCCACATAATGCATAGTGTATTTAATATTGTTTAAAAAATTATTATTTATTTAAAATCAAACCGAAATCGAACAGACCTCAAAAAGCACTAATCACTCAGCACTACTCTCCAACCCTGTTCCTGGACAGCTACCCTCCTGTAGGCAGTGGCAAGTTGATACCGTGAGAAAGGGGCTTTGAAAGAAAGATGAGGGTGGTGATAGTACTAGGTTACTGCTGTACGCTGACTCACCTTCCCCTATGCTCACTACCAGCTTCTTAGTGTAAACACAGAGTCAAATCAAACACAAATGGAGCTATAGGTCAGCATTCCTACTCTCGCTTCAGAACAACTGTGATTAGGAAGACAACGGAGGAAGGGTTTTCCCTACTACAATTTGATCACAAGTTAATTCATCCACTCCATCCTGTGTCCCTGACTGTGTCAATCCATCACATTTCACTCCACATCTCCTTGTCAATCCATCTTGTTGGAGACACCTGCCTTAAACTAACCCTACATGGACACCGTGACAGACTAACCCTACGGACACCGTGACAGACTAACCCCACGGACACAGTGACAGACTAACCCTACGGACACCGTGACAGACTAACCCTACATGGACACCGTGACAGACTAACCCTACATGGACACCGTGACAGACTAACCCTACATGGACACCGTGACAGACTAACCCTACATGGACACCGTGACAGACTAACCCTACATGGACACCGTGACAGACTAACCCTACATGGACACCGTGACAGACTAACCCTACATGGACACCGTGACAGACTAACCCTACATGGACACCGTGACAGACTAACCCTACATGGACACCGTGACAGACTAACCCTACATGGACACCGTGACAGACTAACCCTACATGGACACCGTGACAGACTAACCCTACATGGACACCGTGACAGACTAACCCTACATGGACACCGTGACAGACTAACCCTACGGACACCGTGACAGACTAACCCTACGGACACCGTGACAGACTAACCCTACGGACACCGTGACAGACTAACCCTACGGACACCGTGACAGACTAACCCTACGGACACCGTGACAGACTAACCCTACGGACACCGTGACAGACTAACCCTACGGACACCGTGACAGACTAACCCTACGGACACCGTGACAGACTAACCCTACGGACACCGTGACAGACTAACCCTACGGACACCGTGACAGACTAACCCTACGGACACCGTGACAGACTAACCCTACGGACACCGTGACAGACTAACCCTACGGACACCGTGACAGACTAACCCTACGGACACCGTGACAGACTAACCCTACGGACACCGTGACAGACTAACCCTACGGACACCGTGACAGACTAACCCTACGGACACCGTGACAGACTAACCCTACGGACACCGTGACAGACTAACCCTACGGACACAGTGACAGACTAACCCTACATGGACACAGTGACAGACTAACCCTACGGACACAGTGACAGACTAACCCTACGGACACCGTGACAGACTAACCCGGACACCGTGACAGACTAACCCTACGGACACCATGACAGACTAACCCTACGGACACAGTGACAGACTAACCCTACATGGACACAGTGACAGACTAACCCTACATGGACACAGTGACAGACTAACCCTACGGACACAGTGACAGACTAACCCTACGGACACAGTGACAGACTAACCCTACGGACACAGTGACAGACTAACCCTACGGACACAGTGACAGACTAACCCTACATGGACACAGTGACAGACTAACCCTACATGGACACAGTGACAGACTAACCCTACATGGACACAGTGACAGACTAACCCTACATGGACACAGTGACAGACTAACCCTACATGGACACAGTGACAGACTAACCCTACATGGACACAGTGACAGACTAACCCTACATGGACACAGTGACAGACTAACCCTACATGGACACAGTGACAGACTAACCCTACATGGACACAGTGACAGACTAACCCTACATGGACACAGTGACAGACTAACCCTACATGGACACAGTGACAGACTAACCCTACATGGACACAGTGCAACAACAGTGCTGTTAATTTGACTAAACTTTCTAACCCATTGGCAAAACGCATTTATGCTATGTTACCACCAAGCAAACAAAGAGAACTCAGTAACCTAGCCCACAGAGAACTAAACACACAGATGCAATCTGTCACACACACTCACACGGTGTTGGGTCCAGGTCCATTACAGGACCAAGCAGGCCAGGGTTCAAATGCATAGAGTATTTAAATATTTGTATTTAAAAATAAAATGTGTCTGTGTATTTGAGTATTTTCAAATACATGCCCAAACATCAAGTTTATTTACAAATGCATTCTAATATTCAAATACTTGTATTTTCAAAGAGAAAATATCTAAATACTTACAAAATGTCTTTGAAATAAGGCCTTATTGAAATAGCCTAAATGTTATTTAAACCCTGGTCTGTTTACAGTAGTGCATTCATCACATGGTCGCTAGGTGAGAGAACAACACACTACAGGTGTTGTGTCCTGGTCCAGGTCGGTCATTATCTTTGTAAATCAGGCTGCTACCTGTCAATATAAACAGGTTGAGTGGCTGAATCACAGTCTGGGGAATCTGTTTCTCCCTCTTTCTCAAGCAAACAAAGAGAAAATCAGTGGCCTATCATACAGAGAACCAAACACACAGCTGCAAATTGTCTCACACACACCCTCTCTCACAAAAAGACAGGCTAGATTTGAAAGACTGCCACATACTATTATACGTGTAGTTACCGGGTCCGGGTCCTGGACGGCCATTATCGTTGTAGATCAGGCTGCTGTCAATATCAACAGGTTGACTGGATTAATTAGTTTGTCTCTCTCTCTCTCAAGCTAATAAGAGGCAATAGGTACAATCTGAGTAATGTGCTTCCACAGGGTCTGATCTGAACATGGTCAACACACGCCTACTTTAACACACACCTACTGAGTAGCCATAGGGGAGGAGGAGCACCAGGATCAAAGAGGAGCAATCAGCTCAAATATGGAAAGGAGAGATGAGATCAAACAAGACCTGTTGAGAGGTCAATGGAAAGGAGAGATGAGATCAAACAAGACCTGTTGAGAGGTCAATGGAAAGGAGAGATGAGATCAAACAAGACCTGTTGAGAGGTCAATGAGAGGTCAATGGAAAGGAGAGATGAGATCAAACAAGACCTGTTGAGAGGTCAATGGAAAGGAGAGATGAGATCAAACAAGACCTGTTGAGAGGTCAATGGAAAGGAGAGATGAGATCAAACAAGACCTGTTGAGAGGTCAATGGAAAGGAGAGATGAGATCAAACAAGAGAGGTCAATGGAAAGGAGAGATGAGATCAAACAAGACATTGTGAGAGGTCAATGGAAACACCACACGAATGCAATAGAGTTCAAGAGATGGCCAGGAGTTTTTGGAACACTACAGGAATCGAGCTGGGCGATACGGACAAAAATCCATATCGCAATAAATTGCCCTGAATTGATGAGATAACGATAAATAGAATAATAGGTTTATGACATTTAAAAAAAAGATATACTAGTTTGATGGTTGTAGCCATCAATTGTCCCATTAACAATCACCCATATTAGTAAACTGACTTCATTTCAAACTTCAAATGTTTCTAGTATAGGCTCGTAAATGAACAATATCAGCAAAATGCCTGCGGTAAAGTGATCGGTGTTGATCATTTTTGGTTTACCGTCCCAGCTCTATACTGGAATGTTTTGTACTAAAAGATACAAATATTATTATCTGACTTTGTCCAGACGTTCCAGGTAGAGAGAAGGAGTGTGCAGAGAATATTTCAATAACAGCTAGCCAGGCTAAGATGCTGTGCTTTCATAGTGACTCAGCAAAACATAGAAGCCATGCCAATGAACAAACAAAGAATGCTCTTTGCACCGACAAGAGGGCTGCTGGGGACTGTCACTGTTACTTGTGGGTAAGTCTGCAGTCAAGACAGAAGAGGAGACAGAGATTGGAAAATTCCTACAAATCGCATGACTTCCACTTGTTTCCACTTAGAACAATGCTAGATGCTAGAAGTCGACCGATTATGCTTTTTCAACGCCGATACCGATTATTGGAGGACCAAAAAAGCCGATACCGATTAAATCGACCTGTTTGTTTATTTAATTTATTTATAATAATGACAATTACAACAATACTGAATTAACACTTATTTTAACTTCATATAACACATCAATAAAATCACTTTAGCCTCAAATAAATAATGAAACATGTTCAATTTGGTTTAAATAATGCAAAAACAAAGTGTTGGAGAAGAAAGTCATATGTGCCATGTAAAAAAGCTAACGTTTAAGTTCCTTGCTCAGAACATGAGAACATATGAAAGTTGGTGGTTCCTTTTAACATGAGACTAATAATATATATTAATAATATAATATTAATATAGTATTTATAGGACTATTTCTCGATACCATTTGTATTTCATATACCTTTGACTATTGGATCTTCTTATAGGCACTATAGTATTGCCAGTGTAACAATATAGTTTCTGTCCCTCTCCTCGCCCCTGCCTGGGCTCGAACCAGGAACACATAGACAACAGCCACACTCGAAGCATCGTTACCCATCGCTCCACAAAAGCCGCGGGGGGAATAACTACTCCAAATCTAAAAGCGAGTGACGTTTGAAACGGTATTAGTGCAGACCCAGCTAACTATCCATTTCACATGGGTTACACCAGCCATCAGGCTGATAGGTTTGAAGTCATAAACAGCGCTGTGCTTGCGAAGAGCTGCTGGCAAAACGCACCAAAGTGCTGTTTGAATGAATGATTACGGGCCTGCTGCTGCTCAGTCAGACTGCTCTATCAAATCAGACTTAATTATAACATAATAACACACAGAAATACGAGCCTTTGGTCATTAATATGGTCGAATCCGGAAACTATCATTTCGAAAACAAAACATTTATTATTTCAGTGAAATACGGAACCGTTCGGTTGGCATCCCTAAGTCTAAATATTCTTGTTACATTGCACAACCTTCAATGTTATGTCATAATTACGTAAAACTCTGGCAAATTAGTTTGCAATGAGCCAGGCAGCCCAAACTGTTGACTATACCCTGACTCCGCATGCAATGAACGCAAGAGAAATGACTAGGCAAGTCAGTTAACCCACCGTTCCTAGGCAGTCATTGAAAATAAGAATGGGTTCTTAACTGACTTGCCTAGTTAAATAAAGGTATATAAAAAAATATATATATCGGAAATCGGAGCCCAAAAATACAGATTTCCGATTGTTATGAAAACTTGAAATCGTCCATTCCAATTCAAATCGGTCGACCTCTACTAGATGCTATTGTTAAAAAAACACAATAACATGGGCCTTATAACATTTACCGTCACATCAGTGTGAATAATGCTGTGTGCCAGCTGATGGGTGTGCCAGGTAAGCAGGCAAACAATGGAGATTGTAGCCTAACTCTTCAGCCTATGAAAGAGCTCACCTTGCAGGTCATTCTTAAGGATTTGCAAAGAAAAAAACATTTCATCCAACATTTTCTACATAGCAAAACACTCCTATACACAACACAGGGGCACAAAGAGAAACTGTTGAAAATGACTAGAATCATTAATGTTCTGACCTTGCAATACAGAGGCAGGGACTCAGGTGCCCTTAAGAAAGGCCTTATTATGTGTTTCTACAATGTGTTCAGAGGGGCCATTGTTGAACAAGACAACAGCGAGTGAGATACGCAACCTGACAAGGGTTTCAGGAAAAAGCCCACCCATTACCTACTGTAGGAAGTCGCTGGCTTCAGCCTACCCATTACCTACCGTAGGAAGTCGTTGGCTTCAGCCTACCCATTACCTACCGTAGGAAGTCGTTGGCTTCAGCCTACCCATTACCTACCGTAGGAAGTCGCTGGCTTCAGCCTACCCATTACCTACCGTAGGAAGTCGCTGGCTTCAGCCTACCCATTACCTACCCTAGGAAGTCGCTGGCTTCAGCCTACCCATTACCTACCGTAGGAAGTCGCTGGCTTCAGCCTACCCATTACCTACCGTAGGAAGTCGCTGGCTTCAGCCTACCCATTACCTACCGTAGGAAGTCGCTGGCTTCAGCCTACCCATTACCTACCGTAGGAAGTCGCTGGCTTCAGCCTACCCATTATCTACTGTAGGAAGTCGCTGCCTTCAGCCCACCCATTATCTACTGTAGGAAGTTGCTGGCATCAGCCTACCCATTACCTAAAGTAGGAAGTTGCTGGCATCAGCCTACCCATTATCTACTGTAGGAAGTCACTGAAGTAGTTGAGCGGCCTTTCAGGTTATGTTGATATAGGCCTCGTTTTACTGTGGATATAGATACCTTTGTACCTGTTTCCTCCAGCATCTTCACAAGGTCCTTTGCTGTTGTTCTGGGATTGATTTGCACTTTTCACACCAAAGTACATTCACCTCTCGGAGACAGAACGCATCTCCTTCCTGAGAGGTATGACAGCTACGTGGTCCCATGGTGTTAATACTTGTGTACTATTGTTTGTACACAAGTCAACTTAGTGTATGTAAACTTCTGACCCACTGGAATTGTGATACAGTGAATTATAAGTGAAATAATCTGTCTGTAAACAATTGTTGGAAAAATTACTTGTGTCATGCACAAAAACTACAGTTTGTTAACAAGAAATTTGTGGAGTGGTTGAAAAACAAGTTTTAATGACTCCAGCTAAAGTGTATGTAAATTTCCGACTTCAACTGTAGGTATTCGGTATAAACATGCAATCTAACCATGTGTAGAACAGAAACAGGTGATGACAAATGTTGATCTGTGGTGCAAATTATCACCGTCTGCTTGAGGGGGCATGAAAATAGTGTGCTGCTGAATCTAGTTAGGTTAATAATAGAACGTGGGCTATCTTGGACACTGGGCAGGGTCTGCTGGTCCAGTGTATAGACTCAATGCCTGAGGGCCAGATAAATGATTAGACCACAGACCTTGCAATACAGAGGCAGGGACTCAGGTGCCCTTATGAAAGGCCTTATTATGTCCTTCTACAATGTGTTCAGAGGGGCCATTGTTGAACAAGACAACAGCGAGTGAAATACGCAACCTGACAAGGGTTTCAGGAAAAAGCCCACCCATTACCTACTGTAGGAAGTCGTTGGCTTCAGCCTACCCATTACCTACCGTAGGAAGTCGCTGGCTTCAGCCTACCCATTACCTACCGTAGGAAGTCGCTGGCTTCGGCCTACCCATTACCTACCGTAGGAAGTCGCTGGCTTCAGCCTACCCATTACCTACCGTAGGAAGTCGCTGGCTTCAGCCTACCCATTACCTACCGTAGGAAGTCGCTGGCTTCAGCCTACCCATTACCTACCGTAGGAAGTCGCTGGCTTCAGCCTACCCATTACCTACCGTAGGAAGTCGCTGGCTTCAGCCTACCCATTACCTACCGTAGGAAGTCGCTGGCTTCAGCCTACCCATTACCTACCGTAGGAAGTCGCTGGCTTCAGCCTACCCATTACCTACCGTATTGGCTTCAGCCTACCCATTACCTACCGTAGGAAGTCGCTGGCTTCAGCCTACCCATTACCTACCGTAGGAAGTCGCTGGCTTCAGCCTACCCATTACCTACTGTAGGAAGTCGCTGGCTTCAGCCTACCCATTACCTACTGTAGGAAGTCGCTAGCTTCAGCCTACCCATTACCTACTGTAGGAAGTCGCTGGCTTCAGCCTACCCATTACCTACTGTAGGAAGTCGCTGGCTTCAGCCTAACCATTACCTACTGTAGGAAGTCGCTGGCTTCAGCCTAACCATTACCTACTGTAGGAAGTCGCTGGCTTCAGCCTACCCATTGCCTACTGTAGGTAATGGTCGCTGGCTTCAGCCTACCCATTACCTACTGTAGGAAGTCGCTGGCTTCAGCCTACCCATTACCTACTGTAGGGGGCATGAAAATAGTGTGCTGCTGAATCTAGTTAGGTTAATAATAGAACGTGGGCTATTTGCTGGTCCAGTGTATAGACTCAATGCCTGAGGGCCAGATAAATGATTGGACCACAGGCTATTACCGTCCTTCTCTCACCCTGGGATTTACTGGCATGGGGGGGAGGGTTGGGCGGCGGAAAAAAATAAAGAAAGGCAAATTGGGCCTCTATTACCAGAATGCTAACAAAATTTGCACAAAATAATAGCGAAATCACAGATGCTGTTAGCTAAATGTTAACGAATGAAAACAAACAAACTACTTGCGAAGACAGGCAAATCCAGCTCATAATGCTATACAAGCATAGCCCAGAACGTTTTGATTTCTGGCAGAAAGACATAAGATATCAGATGGCAAACATTTAATAGTGAATTGTAGTGTAAATTCATCTCATGTGCGCTGCAGAAGAGAGACTGATAGATATAGAACACATTGACCTGCTTCCTCCCATTGTGTTATTTACAAGCAAACACATGACTGGCTCAACTGTTCTGGGGAACTACGGTAAGCTTCATAATGTTAAATAATGTGACAGCTGAAATGAAGAATGCAATCGGCTTTATCTCCTAATGTACTGCACAAGTTGACTGCAGGTATTAACTTAAAAAGTAGCTACAAACATTAAATTGTTTTGAAAACTTCATGTGGCAATTTTCAAATACCATGGTATAAAGTACAGTGCATTCGGAAATACACCGTAGGGATGGTGCCAGGTTTCCTCCAGACATGACGCTTGGCATTCAGGTCAAATAGTGCAATCTTAAGTTTCATCATGAACTAAGAGTCCTTTAGGTGCTGCCATGTGCCTTTTACTGAGGAGTGGCTTCCGTCTAGCCATTCTACCATAAAAGTCGATTGGTGGAATGCTGCAGAGATGGTTGTCCTTCTGGAACATTCTCCCATCTCTACAGAAGAACCCTGGAGCTCTGTCAGAGTGACAACTGGGTTCTTGGTCACCTCCCTGGCCACTGTGTTCTTGGGGACCTTCAAAACTGCAGACATTTTTGGTACCCTTCCCCAGATCTGTGCCAAGATGCTATCCTGTCTCAAAGCTCTACGGACAATTCCTTCGACCTCATGGCTTGGTTTTTGCTCTGACATACACTGTCAACTGTGGGACTCTATACAGACCGGTTTATGCCTTTACAAATCATGTCCAATCAATTTAATTTATCACAGGTGGACTCCAATCAAGGTGTAGAAAGATCTCAAGGCTGATCAATGGAAACAGGTCGCACCCGAGGTCAATTTCGAGTCTCAGTGCAAAGGGTCTGAATACCTATGTAAATAAGGGAAGGTTGAAATGTTTTACACATTTGCAAAATGTTCAAAAAAACTGTTTTTGCTTTGTCGTTACGGGGTATTGTGTGTCCATTGATGAGGATTTTAATTTAAATTTAATCCATTTTATAATAAGGCTGTAACATAACGTGGAAAAAGGCAAAGTCAAGAACGCACTGTATATACGGTAACCCACCAAAGCCTAACACAAGTTCTAGGTGCTGCTGTCTGGAACAAGGGGTCTGGAACAGAGGTGGGTTTATTAAAAGGCCACAGTGAGTGACAGCAGTCAGGCTGGGAAAGAGAAAGACAGGACTGGTAATAGAGACATGTCAGTCCACAAGGGAGTGGCAGAAAAAGAACAGAGAGAGAGGAGGGAGGGGTACTGTGATTAGACAGGTGGTAAGGGGTGGATTGAAGGATTGTGAGAGTGAGGATAAAGCTGTACAATTTAAGCTCTAAAGACAGAGGCACAGGGAGAGAAGATGGACAGAGAGAGATGTGGTGAGCGCAAGAGAGGGGAAGAGGGACAGTGAGAGCGATAGAATATGGTGGGCCTGGGGAGGTGAGAGAAAAATAGAACGAGGACAGCGAGAGAGCGAGGACAGACAGAAGAGCAAAGAGAGCGAGGACAGACAACAGAGCAAAGAGAGCGAGGACAGACAACAGAGCAAAGAGAGAGAGGACAGACAACAGAGCAAAGAGAGCGAGGACAGACAACAGAGCAAAGAGAGCGAGGACAGACAACAGAGCAAAGAGAGCGAGGACAGACAACAGAGCAAAGAGAGCGAGGACAGAGAACAGAGCAAAGAGAGCGAGGACAAACAGAAGAGCAAAGAGAGCGAGGACAGACAGAAGAGCAAAGAGAGGACAGACAACAGAGCAAAGAGAGCAGGACAGACAACAGAGCAAGGACAGACAACAGAGCAAAGAGAGCACAGAAACAGAGCAAAGAGAGCAAGGACAGAGGAAAGAGAGCAGACAGACAACAGAGCAAAGAGAGCAGGACAGAGAACAGAGCAAAGAGAGCGAGGACAGAGAACAGAGCAAAGAGAAAGAGCGAGGACAGAGAACAGAGCAAAGACAGAGAACAGAGCAAAGACAGGACAGAGAACAGAGCAAAGAGAGCGAGGACAGAGAACAGAGCAAAGAGAGCGAGGACAGAGAACAGAGCAAAGAGAGCGAGGACAGACAACAGAGCAAAGAGAGCAGGACAGAGAGCAAAGAGAGACGAGGACAGAGGACAGAGAACAGAGCAAAGAGAGCGAGGACAGACAACAGAGCAAAGAGAGCGAGACAGAGAACAGAGCAAAGAGAGCAACAGACAACAGAGCAAAGAGAGCGAGGACAGAGAACAGAGCAAAGAGAGCGAGGACAGAGAACAGAGCAAAGAGAGCGAGGACAGAGAACAGAGCAAAGAGAGCGAGGACAGACAACAGAGCAAAGAGAGCGAGGACAGACAACAGAGCAAAGAGAGCGAGGACAGACAACAGAGCAAAGAGAGCGAGGACAGACAACAGAGCAAAGAGAGCGAGGACAGAGAACAGAGCAAAGAGAGCGAGGACAGAGAACAGAGCAAAGAGAGCGAGGACAGAGAACAGAGCAAAGAGAGCGAGGACAGAGAACAGAGCAAAGAGAGCGAGGACAGACAGAGCAAAGAGAGCGAGGACAGACAGAGCAAAGAGAGCGAGGACAGACAGAGCAAAGAGAGCGAGGACAGACAGAGCAAAGAGAGCGAGGACAGACAGAGCAGAAAGAGAGCGAGGACAGACAGAGCAAAGAGAGCGAGGACAGACAGAGCAAAGAGAGCGAGGACAGACAGAGCAAAGAGAGCGAGGACAGACAGAGCAAAGAGAGCGAGGACAGACAGAGCAAAGAGAGCGAGGACAGAGAGCAAAAAGAGGGAGGGGGCTTGGGCAATGGCTGTACCAGTCCCGCCTCCCGTTTCACTTTGCCACCACACCCCTCTCCCTCCCTTTGACAGGCAAACATAAAGAGCAAACACACTAACTCCACACCTATTCCCAACAACACGGATACAGCCCCCTCCCTGTCCGGAGGAACTGAATAACTTCACAGGGTCAAGGATGGTTGACTTTATTATAGGTGCTTAGCCGCCTACTATTTTGCTTTTGTAACCATCCAATGACGCTGTGTTAACTTATCACCACGGCAACTTGCAGAGAGCAGATTTCATAATACTGCATCGAAGAATAAACACGTGGTAGCCTAGCATACTCAACTGAACAACTTGAGTTACAGTGGGCATTGACACAGCCTAGGTCATTCTCATCCTAAACAAGTAAAAAATGTTTCTGACGTTAAACAGAAACAATGTTTCTGTCTGAAATGCTCTGGCATTACTCACAATATTTTGCAGTGGAAATTAACTAAACCACTTTTTAAGATGTCTGTGAGATGAGGGCACAATTTTTCAGGACAAGTGATTATCTTAGACACCCACTGTAGGCTATGGCTGTTAATGCCTGTTTCATAACTATTTAATTATATTGAGTAAACTCATCACCAAGGCAACATGCACTGAGCAGATTTCATAATACTGTCTGACTAACCTGGTACATGACCCTCTCAGAAACACCAGGTAGCTTAGTCTACTCAACTGAATCAACTTCAGTAACAGATGGCATGCATACTAGGGAAGGTAATTTCTGGGACATAATATTCTTATCCTCCTCCAATAAAGAAACTAAGTTTCCCACACAAAGTAGTGTATATGTGTGTGTGTTCGCAGTGTTTCCCCTACATGCATTTAGCAGATGGTAAAATGTTTTCAGTTTAAACTTCAAAATGACTAAAACCATATATAAATTATGTCAAAAATATAATTGAACAATATATTTTTAAATAAGATTGTCTTTGAGAACTAACAACAAAAATTGTTAAACTAGACATTCAGGGAGAACCTAAAATGTAAATAAAAAAATGGCATGGCATGGGACCCATTGATTTTGTTATAATGTTTAAGTCACTCAGATAGCATAGGAACATGACATAAGCCATGGCAACATTGTCTCTGCAGCCAACAGGAGGGCTGTGGTTAAAAACGTTGTGGGATAGGCTAATCAAAGTTCAAAAAGGTCAATATGAACTCTTGTCCATCGTTTATAGGCCCAGTTATTAACACAAGTCTAGTTTATATGACGTTATTAATCAATGTAAATGGTGCACACACCAACACGTACATCTAGCTATTGCCAAACTGGTCATTGGAAGTGTTGCAAATGTGCAGGCCTAATTATAAACACAGTTTAGCTAAGAACACAGTCTAAATGCATCACAAAAGTATTTATATACATCGTCAAGGTAATTTTGAAGCTACAGCACTTAGCCTACTCTGCAGTTGGCTTACTGTGCACGCCACGCTAGTTGAACATTTTGCTGTTGTAGTAATTGGGTGGTCCTCTTTGAACCCAGAGGCTCTCTCTCTGAGAAAGAATAGCATGTTTGTCGATAATGATAAACTTTCTGGTTGCTCTCTCTCACACTCACACTCTCTCTCTCTGATGTAGGCTGTCTGACTGTGAATGACTTGATACACCCATGCAGCCCCATTCAAATGACTATGTAAGTATGTGTGTCTGTGTGTAGGCTAATTGTTCGTGTTTGTTTACGTGGCTGGTTGCATTGCCTTGCTGGATTCTGAATTTAATTCAGTCAATTGGCAAACACCTCCTGAATTAAATTCAGTCAACATCCCCTGAATTAAATTCCGTCAACTTTATGAACCTGTCAGAAACAAAAACACAATGCTCGATAACAACGACACCGTGAACACTGAATGCAACAAGGCTTAGCCAAAGCTACACCCTCGTGGTTAGTGTGTGTTGTGCTATCTAGGTCATTGCTCTACCTACTATTGCATTGACACGTTTTATTGATCAGCAAAATTCAACATGTTGTTTAGTTGCTTGCAAGTAGATTTGTTTAAAATTGTAAGAAAAACTAAACTATTTGTGTATTTAAGGTAGCATCACCAGGGGGTTAGTAACATCGCCGTTCCGTGCTAGTGGAAAACGACAGCAATAAAGTGGGCCTGCCAGGGCAATATAACGCTAACTTGACTTTATATAACCGTCATAGATAGTTACGAGGATATGGTTGTTGGGATATGGCAAACTACAAGTTCTTGTACCTAGATAGCTATTGTTGGTTTTGTTGTTCTTTGACATGAAGCTGCATATGTATCCCTGAACCAGCTCAAAGTTCGCTGTGACAACAAACAACTAACGTTATCCTGTATGACAGCAATTTATACATGGCAAGTAAACAGTATTTTTAGCGACACAACACCACGCTCACCTCTCGTGATCATGGAGCTCTCGACAGTAACATTATACTGTACTGTAGCTAGCTAACGTTACATTGTCTTTCCCTTGCGCCAGCTCCCCCCACTGTCCTTTTAGAACAAAACCATTGTCAACACATTGCTTTATATCTAAATACAACTCACTATTGGGTATATACTATGTTGTAAATATATGAAGATATGAATATAACATTCAGAAATCCGGAAACTTACCAGCCGCTCCTGTTTCTTCAGCATCTTCCGTAAATTCCACTGTCGCTTCTCTCTGACGGACGGTCACCGGTGAGATCAGCACGCTAGTCGCGTAGAAGGGGCGGGGATAAAGGGCTGTATTTGAATCATCTAAACAGTTCCTCTCCTCGTCCCTTTTTCTCGTTCATTGACATTAGACAACTTCTCAGACGAAAGTATCAAACAAAAAACATGTAACGTTAGGCTTCTCACATATGCTTTCGCATCTAGTTTGTGTTTTGAAAGTGAAATCTAGAACCGGAAGTGACGGTTGTTTACGTGTCTATGCATCCTGCGGAGGGATATTATATATATATTTTTTTATCTTATTGGATTTTACAGGAAATGCTACTTTCCTTCAACCGTCAGCTGAACCCATGGAATAAGCTAAATCTCGAGGCTCAATTTATATATTTTTTCAAATTGAGTCGTCTTAGCAAAATGCATGGGGATGACATATTAGAACCGATGAAGTTAGCTAGATGCTAACCAGATACGAAGCCAAACAGCACTACACCGCATCTCAACCATCTGGTAAACAATACCCTGCACTGTAATTTCATCAACGTCACGTGCATTCTGTGTTCCATTTGTATTGTAAGTATATCAAACTGTATGTACTATTCGGTTTTTATGCATTTTTTTCTTTGTTTAGTAGATTGACTGACATTCATGCGCATGTTATTGCACTGTCATCATCACAGTGTACAGTCCTTACATGATGAGGCAATGCATTTGATCCCATTTTCATGGCAGAGTAAGTAGCACTTAACGAGTTTGAAAGCAGCTAACTAGATATCAATTTGTAGCCAGTACTGTAACCACAGTTATTATTTACTTAGCTGTGCTATTTACATTCATACATACCGTTGTTGTTGTCATACATACACATGTTTAGCAATGTTATTGCGGGTATGTGACAAATAAAATTGGATTTGATAGCCCACCTTTGTGGTTGCTCTCTGTAACTGTGTAGCAAATCCTTTTTTATTGTATGGGAAGGGTTTCCGGCTAGGTGTATTGTTTATTTTGAGCTGGGTAGTTTGGATACTGGATGCTGATTGGCTAAAACAGCATTCAGCCGTGTGTATTTAATTTTTATTTTACCTATTTTACTAGGCAAGTCAGTTAAGAACAAATTCTTATTTTCAATGACGGCCTAGGAACAGTGGGTTAACTGCCTGTTCATGGGCAGAACGACAGATTTGTACCTTGTCAGCTCGGGGATTCGAACTTGCAACCTTTCGGGAGAGAGAGACCATATACCACGGATATTACAAAACATTTATTTTTACTGTTCTAATTATGTTTGTTAGTATTTTATAATAGCAATAAGACACTTTGGGTGTTTGGAATGTGACCAACATACCACAGCTAAGGGCTGTATCCAGGCACTCTGCTTTGCGTCTTGCATAAGAACAGCCCTTTGCAATGGTATATTGGCCATATACCACACCGCCTCGGGCCTTATTGCTTAATTATGCAATAGGTGGGAAATTACTTTAGGTTGTATTGGCTGATTTGAGAGCCATTCACAAACTGTTACGATCATTGAATCTGTTTTAGTTTTTCTTATTTTTGGCAAGTGTTTGATTGTTCATGTCTATGTCAACCCAGGACCCTGGTCAGAGTGAAGCAGAACCATGGGGAATCAGCTGGCAGGGATCGCTCCTGCCCAGATCCTATCTGTCGACAGCTACTTCTCTGACATCCATGATCACGAGTACGACAAGAGCCTGGGCAGCACGCGCTTCTTTAAGGTGGCCCGCGCCAAGCACAGGGAAGGCCTGGTGGTGGTGAAGGTGTTTGCCATCCAGGACCCATCTCTACCTCTCACCAGCTACAAGCAGGAGCTGGAGGAGCTAAAGATCAGACTGCACTCGTGCCAGAACTGCCTGCCCTTCCAGAAGGCCTCCCTCACTGAGAAAGCAGCCATCCTCTTCCGCCAGTATGTCCGGGACAACTTATATGATCGCATCAGCACGCGACCCTTCCTCAACAATGTGGAGAAGCGCTGGCTAGCCTTCCAGATCCTCACCGCCGTAGACCAGGCGCACAAATCGGGCGTGCGCCACGGTGACATTAAGACAGAAAACGTGATGGTGACCAGCTGGAACTGGGTGCTGCTCACTGACTTTGCCAGCTTCAAGCCCACCTATCTGCCTGAGGACAACCCAGCTGACTTTAATTACTTCTTTGACACGTCTCGACGGAGGACATGTTACATCGCCCCCGAGAGGTTTGTGGATGGGAGTATGTTCACCACAGAGAGCGACCAGAATACCCCTCTGGTGGACCTCACCAGCAACAGCCAGAGGAGCAGGGGAGAGCTCAAACAGGCAATGGATATCTTCTCAGCAGGTAACTTTCATAGCTGAAACATATTTTCTGTTTAGGGGCAATAGAGAGAGAGATAAGTGGATGCCATGGACTCGTCCAATTACGAGTAGTTGTATGATCGACATTGAGTGTTTAAACATCTAATGTACATTCCCCTTCCCTGGCTGTTATTTCATGTGTTTTTTAGGTTGTGTCATCGCAGAGCTCTTCACAGAGGGAGTACCACTGTTTGATCTCTCCCAACTTCTGGCGTATCGCAAAGGACACTTCCAGACAGAGCATGTTCTCATGAAAATAGAAGACCATTACATCAGAGAACTAGTAATAGTCTATATGTTTTATCTTCACGTGAAGATGTTCTTGTGAAATACTAAATTCATCCTGAGCACCAATTGTTAAGTGTACCGCTGTCTCCTGGTAACTACCAAAACCCTCTTTTCTCCTCATAGGTGGCCCAGATGGTGCAGCGGGAGCCGGAGAAGCGTCTGACTGCGGAGGAGTACCTGAAGCAGCAGAGAGGTAACGCCTTCCCAGACATCTTCTATACCTTTCTGCAGCCCTACATGGCCCAGTTTGCCAAGGAGACCTTCCAGTCGGCAGACGAGCGTGTGCTGGTCATCCGCAAGGACCTGGATAACATCCTCCATAACCTCCGCGGGGGAGGGTCAGGTGGGTCGACGGAGAAGCCTGAGAAGGGGGACCAGGAGTTGAGTGTGGTGTCGACCAAGGAGGAGCAGGGTCTGGTGGTGCTGGTGTCTGTCATCACCTCCTGCCTTCAGACGCTGCGTTCGTGCGACTCCAAGCTGGCGGCTCTGGAGCTGGTGCTGCACCTGGCGGGCCGCCTCAGGGTGGAGACGCTGCTGGACCGCATCACGCCATACCTGCTGCACTTCTGCAGCGACCTGGCGCCACGGGTTAGGGCCCAGGCCGTGCGCACCCTAGCCAAGGTGCTGGCGCTGGTGAAGGAGGTTCCCCGTAACGATGTCAACATCTACCCAGAGTACATCCTGCCAGGCATCGCCCACCTGGCGCAGGACGACGCCACCATCGTCAGGCTGGCATACGCAGGTCAGTTGGGCTGACAATGACCACGGGTCGCTCTAAATATGATTACACACTTAATTGTCCAAAGGTTGACAGTATTTATGTTGTTTGTAATGCCTATCCATTCACTTCTCTCCTTTTCTCAGAGAACATAGCCCACCTGGCTGAGACAGCTTTGCGTTTTTTAGAGCTTGTTCAGGAGAATAACCTGAATATGGAGCACGACTTGAATGGGGAGGACACAGAGGAGACCCTCCACCCTAATGAGAACTACGACTCTGGTAATTTTAAGGCCTCCTCTCTCTCAAATATCAGATCGGAGGTAGAGGTTTATCACCGAAACATGGATACTGAATGCCGCAGCCAAACGCTCCCTTGGGAAAATTATATTCTGTTCTGACTTCCTGTTCCTCCTGACAGAGCTGCAGGCGCTTCATGAGATGGTGCAGCAGAAGGTGGTTACGTTACTGAGTGACTCTGAGAACATCGTCAAGCAGTCGCTGATGGAGAATGGCATCACGCGGCTCTGCGTCTTCTTCGGCCGGCAGAAGGCCAACGACGTGCTTCTGTCCCACATGATCACTTTCCTGAATGACAAGAATGACTGGCACCTCAGGGGAGCCTTCTTCGACAGCATCGTGGGTAAGGGGCAGGACTGTGCCACAGACACGGTTCCCACACTTAATCACTCAAATATGCTAATGGACTAGCTGGATGTGTACATGCAGGAAGTCTCCGAGATATAGAGATCCTAGAATGTATTTTCTCTTCAATGACCCGTCTTTCGCTTTCCACTCTCTCTCCCTGCCTCCCCCTCCTCCCCACTTCCTCTTGGTCTCTGTCTTTTATTTTTATCTTTTACTCTCCCTCTTTCCATCTCTCTCTCCATCTCTCTCTCTTTCCATCTCTCTCTCTCTCTTTCCATCTCTCTCTCCATCTTTCCATCTCTCTCTCTTTCCATCTCTCTCTCTCTTCCATCTCTCTCCCTCTCTTTCCATCTCTCTCCCTCTCTTTCCATCTCTCTCTCTTTCCATCTCTCTCTCTCTTTCCATCTCTCGCTCTCTCCCTCTCTTTCCATCTCTCTTTCCATCTCCATTTCCTCCAGGTGTGGCGGCGTACGTGGGCTGGCAGAGCTCATCCATCCTGAAGCCCCTCCTGCAGCAGGGTCTGAGTGATGCGGAGGAGTTTGTCATCTACAAGGCCCTCAACTCTCTCACCTGCATGTGCCAGCTGGGCCTGCTGCAGAAACCACACATCTACGAGTTTGTCAGTGACATCGGTGAGATGGGGTAGAGAGGAGCTTAGAGACGGCAGGAGAAGGATAATGTTGTTACTATACTATGTATAAAAGGCACTTTTTGTGATTAACTTTTCCCCTTATTTTGAAAGCCCCATTCCTGTGCCACCCCAACCTGTGGATCCGCTATGGGGCGGTGGGCTTCATCACCGTGGTGGCCCAGCATCTCAACATAGCAGACGTCTACTGCAAACTGATGCCTCACCTCAACCCCTTCATCACCCAGCCCATCATACAGGTAAGACTTCTACACACATTGAAAGAATCTCCCAGACTCTTATTAAATTATGTTATGTGGTGCTATTCTATGGTGTGCTGTACTTTGCTATGCTTGGTTATGATGTGCTGTATTGTGCTATGTTATGGTGTGCTGGTCTGTGCTATGCTATGTTATGGTGTACTATGCTAGGCTATGGCGTGCTGTACTTCGCTATGTTATGAGGTGCTATGTTATGGTGTGTTGTACTGTGCTATTTTATGGTGTGCTGTGCTTCGCTATGTTATGAGGTGTTATGGTGTGTTGTACTGTGCTATGTTATGGTGTGCTGTGCTATGCTAGGTTATGGTCTGCTGTGCTATGTTATGGTGTGCTGTGCTATGGTATGGTATGGTATGTTAGTGTATGCTATGTTATGGTGTACTGTGCTATGTTATTGTGTGCTGTGCTTCGCTATGTTATGAGGTGTTATGGTGTGTTGTACTGTGCTATGTTATGGTGTGCTATACTATGGTGTACTATGTTATGGTGTACTGTACTATGTTATGGTGTGCTGTGCTTTGCTATGGTGTACTGTGCTATGATAAGGTGTACTATACTATGCTGTGTTATGGTATACTGTACTATGCTATGCTATGGTGTACTGTGCTATGTTATGTTATGGTGTGATACTGTGCTATGTTATGGTGTGATACTGTGCTATGTTAAATGAGGCTGTGTTTCCTCTCAGATTGATAAAGAGATAGTACTTCTGAGTGTGCTGAAGGAGCCAGTGAGCCGCTCCATCTTCGACTACTCCCTGCGCTCCAAAGACATCGCCAGCCTCTTCCGCCACCTGCTGCTGCGGCAGAAGAAGCGCAGCGGCTCACTCCCAGAATGCCCCATTCCGGAGGACCCCGCCATTGCCCAGCTGCTTAAGAAACTGCTCTCTCAGGTCAGAGGGCGGGGGTGATGTCTCGACGTTACATGGATGGGAAATGTAATGTTTCCATATAATGCACAACATTTGACCATTATTGTTATGATGATGATGATGATCACAACAATGGTGATAATTATTAATTCTAGGGGATGACGGAGGCTGAAGAGGACAAGCTGCTAGCACTGAAGGACTTCATGCTCAAGTCCAACAAGGCCAAGGCCAACATGGGAGACCAGAGCCACCTTGGGGAGGCAGTCCAGAGTGGGGTCATTGACCTGGCCACGCTGGGCATCATGGGACGCCAGGTGGACCTGGTCAAACCTAAACAGGAGGCCGAGGACAAGAGAGGTAGGGACGCCACTGACACCTGGTGGTCAAAGTACACCCCTGTAATGGCAGAGGGGTACACAAACCCAAAGGCTGCATTTACACAGACACCCCAATTCTAATCTTTTGCCCAATTATTGAAGAAGAAGAAAACACTTGTGTGTAAACACTGAAAAGATTGGATAGGTTGATTTATAGTTGTTATATTTTCCCCATGTTTGATATCAATGACCTGTCATTTCTATTTGCAGACTTCATCGCCACAGCATCTGGTATATTGCTGGTGTGGTTCAGCCTGTAATGATGTGCATAACAAATAATCCCATACAGACATCATTTCCCCCAGATTACCCACATCGCCTCATTACATTTAATTCACTAGATGGGTTAAACTGCATCAGGACAAGCAGAGTTTTCACATTTTCTCATTACCTCTGTGGCTGTCTACACACGACAGAGCAGTACATGTTAGTGTTCAGTTCAAACCTTTATTTGGCTATTCCTGCGGCAACACACAAACATCTTCTTTTCCCTGTAGTCAAATAAAATGTCAGACTGGTCTTGAGTTTTGTTAACATACCAGGCAGACTCCCCCTAGGGAAAATCACGTTTTTTTAAAAAAGCTTGTGTGCTCTCTGGCAGTAGTGTAAACAATGGATCTAAGACCCTTAGTCTGTTTAAGTAATACTATACCAGTTAAATTCCATATGGGTCTAGACTCCATGGTATTCAATAGAAAGTATTTATTCAAGGACATACTGAAAGATTGTGTTGTGTATCTACTCCATAGGATAACAGGTACAGTATATTAACATCTAACCTGTTTGGTGTTTTGGAGTGTTTTTTTCATAGGCACTGTTAGTAGCTTGTCTGACACAATTTACCGTGGGCTAAAAGTAACTGTGTGTTGCAGCTGGTATGTTTCAATCGCATGGAACTGTCCTTTTGGAGTGTTGGACTGCTGCTGGTGACTAATTTAACTACTCACTATAACATGTCCTGTGATTAGCATATCTCCCAGCTCCCAACTGCTTCACGTAGTCTGGTGGTCTTAAAACCTGTTGTATCTGCATTGGCCTTCAACTCCTTTTAATGCCTGCCGTCTCCTGTTAGTATTTTCATTAGATGTTTGAAACCGTAGTGCTTCTCCATGGCTTAATTGGAAGAGCTGAAAATAGGGAGCCCCTTTCAACTTAATGGCTATTTAATCCAACAGTCCCTAAGCTTTTGACCTCTAGTGCTGAATGCTTCTTAACTAGTGTTTCTTAGCTTTTTCTGTATTTCTCTTTCTGTCTTCAGCCCGGAAACACACCAAACAGGACTCCAACATGAATGAAGAGTGGAAGAGCATGTTTGGCTCTCAGGAGTCAGCGGCTACGGCACCACAGCTCCCCGCGGTACATAAGGGGTTAACCTATGATGTCTGCTAAGAATAAGCGGGGACGAGGGTTGAATGATCTAGTGATTGATATACTAATTTATTTATTTTATAGCCTGGTCCAGTCTGGTAGTCTACCTTCTATCTCTGTGTACTCCACCAGGTGCCTGAAGGGGCGGGGACTCAGACCAGGAAGACCACAGCCTCCCTTGGTGTCCCTGTGGGGCAGTCTGCAGGCGCTGTCTCAACCTATCAGCGTCGTCTCAACACGTGCAAGGCGGAGCTTCAACATCTGGTGCAGCAGAAAAGGGAGCAGTGCAGCGCAGAGCGCATGGCCAAGCAGATGATGGAGAGCGCTGAATGGGAGAGTCGTCCGCCTCCACCAGGTAAAGTAGTGCCATAAAGTAGTGCCATGTCCCTGTAAAAATAAAATAAAGTCAAACTATTGACTCCACAATGTATTCTTTTTTGGTCATTATATTGTTTAATATACCATTAGAGGTGTGTTTCTTGCCAATTTGGACTAAGCACAGCAGAAATGTCAACAAGCAGTAGGGTTAGTCACGGCCCCTCCACATCCACATTGTGTTGTTGTTTTGCTTTGCAGGGTGGCACCCTAAGGGTCTTCTAGTGGCCCACCTCCATGAGCACAAGTCTGCTGTCAACCGTATCCGTGTGTCAGACGAGCACTCCATCTTCGCCACGGCCTCCAACGACGGCACCGTCAAGGTCTGGGACAGCCAGAAGATGGAGGGCAAAACCACTACCACCAGGTACGCCAACCAAATAGTAACCAATAACCAACCAGTTAACCAAGTAGTAACCAATAGCCAACCAGTTAACCAAGTAGTAACCAATAGCCAACCAGTTAACCAAGTAGTAACCAATAGCCAACCAGTTAACCTAGTAGCAACCAATAACCAACCAGTTAACCAAGTAGTAAACAACAACCAACCAGTTAACCAAGTAGTAACCAATAACCAACCAGCTCCAGTTTAGCTAAAGCTGGAATCTGTAGCGGTGAAACTGACACGTCCGCTCGCAGTATTACAACAACAAAGTTGTTACTTCAACCATAGTTTGCACATCATTGAATGTGCGACAGAACAGCAGATTATGTACTGTGATTTTTGTTCACCACGATGCAGGATGCTCCTCTGCCACATTTAAAAACAATAACAAACGCGCCTGCAGCCACCAGTGGTGCTGCTTCACCTCATGCAGATCACAGCTTTAAGGAGTGGCTCTGGGTTAGACCATCATTGGGGTGGGTTAGACCATCATTGGGGTGGGTTAGACCATCATTGGGGTGGGTTAGACCATCATTGAGGTGGGTTAGGCTTAGATCATCATTGGGGTGGGTTAGACCATCATTGGGGTGGGTTAGGGTTAGACCATCATTGGGGTGGGACCATCATTAGATTCATTGGGGTGGGTGGGTTAGGGTTTAGACCATCATTGGGGTGGGTTAGACCATCATTGGGGTGGGTTAGACCATCATTGGGGTGGGTTAGGGGTTAGGGTTAGACCATCATTGGGGTGGGTTAGACCATCATTGGGGTGGGTTAGACCATCATTGGGGTGGGTTACGCTTAGACCATCATTGGGGTGGGTTAGGCTTAGATCATCATTGGGGTGGGTTAGACCATCATTGGGGTGGGTTAGACTTAGACCATCATTGGGGTGGGTTAGACCATCATTGAGGTGGGTTAGGGTTAGACCATCATTGGGGTGGGTTAGACCATCATTGGGGTGGGTTAGACTTAGATCATCATTGGGGTGGGTTAGACCATCATTGGGGTGGGTTAGACTTAGACATCATTGGGGTGGGTTAGACTTGGATCATCATTGGGGTGGGTTAGAACATCATTGGGGTGGGTTAGAATTAGACCATCATTGGGGTGGGTTAGACCATCATTGGGGTGGGTTAGACCTAGACCATCATTGGGGTGGGTTAGACCATCATTGGGGTGGGTTAGACTTAGACCATCATTGGGGTGGGTTAGACCATCAGTGAGGTGGGTTAGACTTAGATCATCATTGGGGTGGGTTAGACTTAGATCATCATTGGGGTGGGTTAGACTTAGATCATCATTGGGGTGGGTTAGGCTTAGATCATCATTGGGGTGGGTTAGAACTGCGACCTGGCCAAGATAAAGCATAGCAGTGTGAACAGACAACACAGAGTTACACATGGAGTAAACAATTAACAAGATCATTGGGGTGGGTTAGAACATCATTGGGGTGGGTTAGAATTAGACCATCATTGGGGTGGGTTAGACCATCATTGGGGTGGGTTAGACCATCATTGGGGTGGGTTAGACCATCATTGGGGTGGGTTAGACCATCATTGGGGTGGGTTAGACCATCATTGGGGTGGGTTAGACCATCATTGGGGTGGGTTAGACCATCATTGGGGTGGGTTAGACCATCATTGGGGTGGGTTAGACCATCATTGAGGTGGGTTAGGGTTTTTTATTTTATTTTATTTTATTTCACCTTTATTTAACCAGGTAGGCTAGTTGAGAACAGGTTCTCATTTGCAACTGCGACCTGGCCAAGATAAAGCATAGCAGTGTGAACAGACAACACAGAGTTACACATGGAGTAAACAATTAACAAGTCAGTAACACAGAGAAAAAAAGGGGAGTCTATATACAATGTGTGCAAAAGGCATGAGGAGGTAGGCGAATAATTACAATATTGCAGATTAACACTGGAGTGATAACTTATCAGATGATCATGTACAGGTAGAGATATTGATGTGCAAAAGAGCAGAAAAGTAAATAAATAAAAACTGTGGGGATGAGGTAGGTGAAAATGGGTGTGCTATTTACCAATAGATTATGTACAGCTGCAGCGATCGGTTAGCTGCTCAGCTAGCTGATGTTTGAAGTTGGTGAGGGAGATAAAAGTCTCCAACTTCAGCGATTTTTGCAATTCGTTCCAGTCACAGGCAGCAGAGTACTGGAACGAAAGGCGGCCGAATGAGGTGTTAGACCATCATTGGTGTGGGTTAGGGTTAGACCATCATTGGGGTGGGTTAGACCATCATTGGGGTGGGTTAGTCCATCATTGGGGTGGGTTAGACCATCATTTGGGGTGGGTTAGACCATCATTTGGGTGGGTTAGACCATCATTGGGGTGGGTTAGACCATCATTGGGGTGGGTTAGACCATCATTGGGGTGGGTTAGACCATCATTGAGGTGGGTTAGGGTTAGACCATCATTGGGGTGGGTTAGACCATCATTGAGGTGGGTTAGGGTTAGACCATCATTGGGGTGGGTTAGACCATCATTGAGGTGGGTTAGACCATCATTGGGGTGGGTTAGACCATCATTGAGGTGGGTTAGGGTTAGACCATCATTGGGGTGGGTTAGACCATCATTGAGGTGGGTTAGACCATCATTGAGGTGGGTTAGACCATCATTGAGGTGGGTTAGACCATCATTGAGGTGGGTTAGACCATCATTGAGGTGGGTTAGACCATCATTGAGGGTGGGTTAGACCATCATTGAGGTGGGTTAGACCATCATTGAGGTGGGTTAGACCATCATTGGGGTGGGTTAGACCATCATTGGGGTGGGTTAGGGTTAGACCATCATTGGGGTGGGTTAGACCATCATTGAGGTGGGTTAGGGTTAGACCATCATTGGGGTGGGTTAGACCATCATTGGGTGGGTTAGACCATCATTGGGGTGGGTTTGAGGGTTAGACCATCATTGTGTTAGACCATCATTGGGGTGGGTTAGACCATCATTGAGACTCATTGAGGTGGGTTTAGACCATCATTGAGGTGGGTTAGACCATCATTTGGGTGGGTTAGGGTTAGACCATCATTGGGGTGGGTTAGACCATCATTGGGGTGGAGGCATATGGTGGAAGGGGGCGTATTTTAGAAGTGTTCTTACAAAGGATTTTGAGACTTTCTCTGCATGTGTAGAGTGATGGCAGGTCCAGATTGGTGTGTGTGTAGATGGTAGGTCCAGATTGGTGTGTGTGTAGATGGTAGGTCCAGATTGGTGTGTGTGTAGATGGTAGGTCCAGATTGGTGTGTGTGTAGATGGTAGGTCCAGATTGGTGTGTGTGTAGATGGTAGGTCCAGATTGGTGTGTGTGTAGATGGCAGGTCCAGATTGGTGTGTGTGTAGATGGCAGGTCCAGATTGGTGTGTGTGTAGATGGCAGGTCCAGATTGGTGTGTGTGTAGATGGTAGGTCCAGATTGGTGTGTGTGTAGATGGTAGGTCCAGATTGGTGTGTGTGTAGATGGTAGGTCCAGATTGGTGTGTGTGTAGATGGTAGGTCCAGATTGGTGTGTGTGTAGATGGTAGGTCCAGATTGGTGTGTGTGTAGATGGTAGGTCCAGATTGGTGTGTGTGTAGATGGTAGGTCCAGATTGGTGTGTGTGTGTAGATGGTAGGTCCAGATTGGTTTGTGTGTGTGTTTATTTATTTTTTATTTTACCAGGCAAGTCAGTTAAGAACAAATTCTTATTTTCAATGACGGCCTAGGAACAGTGGGTTAACTGCCTTGTTCAGGGGCAGAACGACAGATTTGTACCTTGTCAGCTCTGGGATTTGAACTTGCAACCTTTCGGTTACTAGTCCAACGCTCAAAACACTAGGCTACGCTGAAACCAAACTATAGTTTTGCAAAGTTGCATGACGCAAGTAATATTTCAAACAATCGTTTACAGTCAGATTATTTCACTTAAAATTCACTGTATCACAATTCTAGTGGGTCAGAAGATTTAATGATTTAATGTTTCAACTAATTAATCTGGTTGTTATGTTCTTAACTTTTTAAAATTCTAAACAATTAGATATTTTGTTGACAGTTATGTTTAAGTTTCCACTAGTGGATAAAGTCAAGCTGTAAAAAACCTTTGGTGTTAAGGTTAGCCTCCACATAAACACATTTTTCAGATATTTTTAGTTCCTCTCAGATAAATTTTCCATAAAATATGATCACTTAAGAGATGAATGTGCTGATATGTGCAAATGACAGTATATTTCATGAGCATTCATTACTATTTCCTGCCCATTTCAAATCCAATTTTATTTGTCACATACACATGGTTAGCAGATGTTAATGTGAGTGTAGCGAAATGCTTGTGCTTCTAGTTCCGACAATGCAGTAATAACCAACGAGTAATCTAACCTAACAATTTCACAACAACTATCTTATATACACAAGTGTAAAGGGTATTAATGAGTGATGGTACAGAATGGCATTTCACATGACTAGGAAGGGGTGGAGCCATGAGTGGGCCTGGGAGGGCATAGGTCCACCTACTTGGGAGCCAGGCCCACCCATTGGGGAGACAGGTCCTGCCAATCGGAATTAGTTTTTTCCCCACAAAAGGGATTTATTACAGACAGAAATACTCATCACTCAAGATATTTCAGCTTTTCATTCGGAATTCATTCAGGCTGTATCACAACAAAATGTGCAAAAAGTCAAGGGGTGTGAGTACTTTCTGAAGGCACTGTATATGGAAGTGTATTAAAACCTGTTGCGACTCTTAAGGGCAGTATTTTCATTTTTGGAGAGAAAAAAACGTTCCCGTTTTAAACGGGATATTTTGTCAGGACAAGATGCTAGAATATGCATATAATTGACAGCTTTGGATAGAAAACACTCTAACATTTCCAAAACTGTAAAGATATTGTCTGTGATTATAACAGAACTGATGTTGCAGGCGAAAGCCTGAGAAGAATCCAACCTGGAAGTGCCCCATATTTTGAAAGCGCTGCGAATTGAGCTGTGAATGTGCCATCAACCAGCTTACGCTTTCTACGTATTCCCCAAGGTGTCTACAGCATTGTGACATAGTTTTACGCATTTATGTTGAAGAATAGCCGTAGGCGGCTACATTGCGTAACTGGTCACCTGATGACTCCCAGGGTGACTCTCGCGTAAAATACAGAGGTAGCCATTACTCCAATCGGTCCACTGAAAAACGAATTGTCCCGACGGATATATTATCGAATAGATATTAGAAAAACACATTGAGGATTGATTATAAACAACGTTTGCCATGTTTCAGTCGATATTATGGAGCTAATTTGGAATATTTTTTGTCGTTTTCGTGACTGCAATTTCCGGGCGATTTCTCAGCCAAACGTGAAGAACAAACGGAGCTATTTCGCCTACAAAAATAATCTTTTGGGAAAAAAATGAACTTTGGCTATCTACCTGGGAGTCTCGTGTGTGAAAACATCCGAAGCTCATCAAAGGTAAACGATTGAATTTGATTGCTTTTCTGATTTCCGTGACCAAGTTACCTGCTGCTAGCTGGACAAAATGCTATGCTAGGCTATCGATAAACTTACACAAATGCTTGTCTAGCTTTGGCTGTAAAGCATATTTTGAAAATCTGAGATGACAGGGTGATTAACAAAAGGCTAAGCTGTGTCTCAATATATTTCATTTGTGATTTTCATGAATAGCAATATTTTCTAGGGATATTTATGTCCGTTGCGTTATGCTAATTAGTTTCAGGCGATGATTACGCTCCCGCATGCGGGATGGGGAGTCAGTAGAGGCTCATCGGAGGAGCTCACCTTTTCACCGATGTGCTCTACCTGTGTTGACCATCTTAGATTTACTTGGAATGCACTTAGATAAGGGCGTCACTCTGGATAAGGGCGTCACTCTGGATAAGGGCGTCACTCTGGATAAGGGCGTCACTCTGGATAAGGGCGTCACTCTGGATAAGGGTGCCACTCTGGATAAGAGCGTCTGCTATAAATGACCAAAACGTTGATGGAAAAACTAATGAACAACAGGCCTCAATCCAACCTGTGTGAATGTTTTGATGCTGTCTTACAGGTCAGTGCTGACGTACTCCCGCATCGGGGGCCACGTGAAGACGTTGACCTTCTGTCAGGGGTCACACTACCTGGCTGCTGCCTCAGACAACGGTTCCATCCAGCTCCTGGCCATCGAGGCCAACAAGCCCCCCAAATCACCCAAAGTTAACCCCTTTCAGACCAGGTATGTACTATCCATCATGGGTTGATCAAGCATAAAGTTGGTTTTATTTACTGTAGTTGATATAATTATTATTTATTGGATTTATATAACACTTTTCTACCGAGGTACACAAAGCACTTTGAAGCTGGAGACTTATATTTCCCTCACTAACTTTAAACATCAGCTATCTGAGCAGCTAACCGCTCGCTGCAGCTGTACATAGACCATCTGTAAATAGCCCACCCAATCTACCTACCTCATCCCCATATTGTTTTTATTTACTTTTCTGCTCTTTTGCACACCAGTATCTCTACTTGCACATCATCATCTGCTCATTTATCACTCCAGTGTTAATCTGCTAAATTGTAATTATTCGCTACTATGGCCTATTTATTGCCCACCTCCTCACACCATTTACACACACTGTATATAGACTTTTTTATTTTATTGTGTTATTGACTGTACGCTTGTTAATTCCATGTGTAACTCTGTTTTGTTGTTTGTGTCGCACTGCTATGCTTTATCTTGGCCAGGTCGCAGTTGTAAATGAGAACTTGTTCTCAACTAGCCTACCTGGTTAAATAAAGGTGAAATAAAATAATGAAAAATAAATCAACTTTACATAGTAGGGGGAAACTCACCTCATCCACCAGCAATGGACTTGCAGTATCATGTAGTTATCATTATCATGCAGTATCATGTAGTTATCATTATCATGCAGTAAATACTGCAGTATCATGTAGTTATCATTATCATGCAGTAAATACTGCAGTATCATGTAGTTATCATTATCATGCAGTAAATGCTGCAGTATCATGTAGTTATCATTATCATGCAGTAAATGCTGCAGTATCATGTAGTTATCATTATCATGCAGTATCATGTAGTTATCATTATCATGCAGTAAATGCTGCAGTATCATATAGTTATCATTATCATGCAGTATCATGTAGTTATCATTATCATGCAGTAGATACTGCAGTATCATTTTGATGCCACAATGTAATAATGAGTTACTCCACATTTTACTGTTATATCGACTGTCCTCTCAGGTTCCTGGACCAGAAGGATGACGGCTGCGTGGTGGACGTCCACCATTTTAATTCTGGAGCCCAATCTGTGCTGGCCTACGCCACGGTGAACGGCTCCCTGGTGGGCTGGGACCTGCGCTCCAACTCCAACGCCTGGACCCTCCGCCACGACCTCCGCCTGGGCCTCATCACCTCCTTCACCGTGGACATGCACCAGTGCTGGCTCTGCCTGGGTGCGTGGGTGTTGGTGTGAGCACGTGGGTGGATGTGGGTCATGTGTGGTGCATGTTGTGTGTATGAAAATGTTTAATGAATTTTGTCTGAACTGCATTGAAAACTTAAACAGAGTTGTGACTTATCTGACATGCACTTGTCAGGAATCCACTGAATCCTATTCTGATTCGTCCACACACAGGTACAAGCAACGGCACTATGGCATGCTGGGACATGCGGTTCCAGCTCCCCATCTCAAACCACTCCCACCCTACCCGAGCACGAATCAGACGGCTGCTCATGCACCCGCTCTACCAATCCTCCGTCATTGCTGGTGAGACTCGATGTCATCATATTTTTTTATCTTTATTAACAAAACCTTTCTTTGAGGGGCAAATCAAACTGTGGTCCTTCTGTAGCTCAGTTGGTAGAGCATGGCGCTTGTAACGCCAGGGTAGTGGGTTCGATCCCCGGGACCACCCATTCGTAGAATGTATGCACACATGACTGTAAGTCGCTTTGGATAAAAGCGTCTGCTAAATGGCATATATTATTATTATTATATATTATTATTATTATATATTATTATTATTTGTGTGTTTTGTAGCGGTCCAGGGCAACAATGAGGTATCCATGTGGGACATGGAGACTGGGGACAGGAAGTTCACGCTGTGGGCCAGCTCTGCTCCCCCTCTCTCAGAGATGCAGCCGTCCCCCCACAGTGTCCATGGGATCTACTGCAGCCCTGCAGACGGAAACCCCCTCCTCCTCACAGCTGGCTCCGACATGAGAATCAGGTATGTTTGCAATAGTCTCGACTAGACTAACCATCCTTCTGATATATTTAACCCAGTTCTGACCATGTATGTTTGCCGGATGACATTTAAGTTTGTGTTTGACAATTTGGCTTAGCCAAGAAGTGTGTTGGATGGCGTTAGCGTGTTTGTTTTGTCAGTCAAGTCTTATTTCTATACTGTGTTATTACCAGGTTCTGGGACTTGGCTTACCCAGAGAGGTCCTACATCGTGGCAGGTGGAGCCAATGAACCGCTGCACTGTCCCTCAGTCCTCTACAGCCGCAAGATCATCGAGGGCACCGAGGTTGTACAGGTATGCCCTGATAGGACGGTGGCAGTGTATTCAGTGTATTCCTCTAAGCACCATGTCCTACAATGAGGTGTTCAATACATCATTTCTGTCCCCGGGAGAGCAATTTATGTGCAGTGTTATAAACATGTATGAATAAGAAACCACAAGACGGGTAGAGATTGACCTACATTCCCTGTCCTGTCAGGAGATCCACAGCAAACAGAAGAGTGGAGCCACAGAGGACGCACCCCGCAGGGGCCCAGAGTCCCTCCCCGTGGGCCACCATGACATCATCACTGACATCGCCACTTTCCAGACCACACAGGGCTTCATCGTCACTTCGTCCAGAGACGGCATCGTCAAAGTCTGGAAATAAACTGCCCCTTTCAGGCGCTCGCACTCTCGCTGACACACACACTAGTCCTCTCGCTGACACACACTCACACACCCAACCACCCACACACACTAGTCCTCAACATCTTCACCCCAGAGTTTTGATCTATGTTGTAGACTTTTGTACATAGTATATTTTAAAGCTAATTAATATAAGAGAAGCTTCTGGAAATCCTGTCGCAAAATACGAGTAGATGTTAACCCTTTGTTTGTAATGACATTCACTGAAGTCCCAATTATGCAATGCCTGATATCTGTTTATGTTAAACTGCTCAAGAAGTGTCAATAAAGTTTGGTATGATGAATGAACCCTTTATGAACTGCTATTATGAACTCTATAGTTTAGTGTTTATTGAGCACTATAGTCTTCCCTCATAGTCTCAAAGTTGTAACGTTAACAAACCAGGCCATGACCAGGACTGAAACCAACCCTTTGCATTAAGTGTCCACATTCTCAAACCATAGTTGTTATCAATGACTGTCACAAGTTTAATTTGTATATCAAAACACAACAGCATATCCATTCAGGGCAGGATTAATGCAGGGGCTCACCGGGGCTGAAGCCTCTGGACCCAGGCCCGTAGGGGACCCAATAGGCAGCAAAAATAAGGAAATATACAGTATTATACAGTCTGTAATTACAGAGGGGCAAAAAAAGTGTTTAGTCAGCAACCAATTGTGCAAGTTCTCCCACTTAAAGATGAGAGAGGCCTGTAATTTACATCATAGGTTCACTTCAACTATGACAGAAAAAATGAGGGAAAAAAATCCAGAAAATCACATTGTAGGATTTTTAATTAATTTATTTGCAAATTATGGTGGAAAATAAGTATTTGGTCACCTACAAACAAGCAAGATTCGACTCTCACAGACCTGTAACTTCTTCCTTAAGAGGCTCCTCTGTCCTCCACTCGTTACCTGTATTAATGGCACCTGTTTGAAATTGTTATCAGTATAAAAGACACAACCTCAAAACAGTCACACTCCAAACTCCACTATGGCCAAGACCAAAGAGCTGTCAAAGGACACCAGAAACAAAATTGTAGACCTGCACCAGGCTGGGAAGATAAAATCTGCAGTAGGTAAGCAGCTTGGTTTGAAGAAATCAACTGTGGGAGCAATTATTAGGAAATGGAAGACATATAAGACCACTGATAATCTCCCTCGATCTGGGGCTCCACGCAAGATCTCACCCCCGTGGGGTCAAAATTATCACAAGAACAGTGAGCAAAAATCCCAGAACCACACAGGGGGACCTAGTGAATGACCTGCAGAGAGCTGGGACCAAAGTAACAAACCCTACCATCAGTAACACACTACGCCGCCAGGGACTCAAATCCTGCAGTGCCAGACGTGTCCCCCTGCTTAAGCCAGTACATGTCCAGGCCCGTCTGAAGTTTGCTAGAGAGCATTTGGATGATCCAGAAGAAGATTGGGAGAATGTCATATGGTCAGATGAAATCAAAATAGAACATTTTGGTAAAAACTCAACTTGTCGTGTTTGGAGGACAAAGAATGCTGAGTTGCATCCAAAGAACACCATACCTACTGTGAAGCATGGGGGTGGAAACATCATGCTTTGGGGCCGTTTTTCTGCAAAGGGACCAGGACGCCTGATCCGTGTAAAGGAAAGAATGAATGGGGCCATGTATCGTGAGATTTTGAGTGAAAACCTTCTTCCATCAGCAAGGGCATTGAAGCTGAAACGTGGCTGGGTCTTTCAGCATGACAATGATCCCAAACACACCGCCCGGGCAACGAAGGAGTGGCTGCGTAAGAAGCATTTCAAGGTCCTGGAGTGGCCTAGCCAGTCTCCAGATCTCAACCCCATAGAAAATCTTTGGAGGGAGTTGAAAGTCTGTGTTGCCCAGCAACAGCCCCAAAACATCACTGCTCTAGAGGAGATCTGCATGGAGGAATGGGCCAAAATACCAGCAACAGTGTGTGAAAACCTTGTGAAGACTTACAGAAAACGTTTGAACTCTGTCATTGCCAACAAAGGGTATATAACAAAGTATTGAGATAAACTTTTGTTTTTGACCAAATACTCATTTTCCACCATAATTTGCAAATAAAATCATTAAAATGTCCTACAATGTGATTTTCTGGAGAAAAAAAATTCTCATTTTGTCTGTCATAGTTGAAGTGTACCTATGATGAAAATTACAGGCCTCTCATCTTTTTAAGTGGGAGAACTTGCACAATTGGTGGCTGACTAAATACATTTTTGCCCCACTGTATATATTTAGTTTTTTTTTTACCGGCACCGCCAACGATGGGATGATTCAGGAGCCCACTCTCAAGGAGTGTAGACAGCCTGCTGCTGCTCTGCTGATTATCAGATGAGGGGAGGAGGTAGGGGGCCCACATGGGTAACTGGGGGGGGGTCCTGCCTTGATTGGGTAACTGACTAATACATCATTTCTTTGTGTGAGTCGGGCTGGGCCCAAGAGGCAAAAACAAATAGAAATAAAAAATTACATCTTTAAAAAGGAAATCCAGCACAGGAGCCCACACCAACATAAAGTGTTTTATAGAGGTGTTAGGCCACGAGCTGCCAGAACAGCTTGGCATAGATTCTAGAAGTGGACCTAAACCATGCAGGGAAAATGCATCCCACACCATAACATATACTTTGTATTCCTCATTTACTCAAGTGTTTCCTTAATTTGGCCAGCTACTGGTATGCCTACAGCCAGGAAGGGCACAATTTGGGCAGCTTATGCACCAAATATAGGTTACAGCTTGTTGTGGCCATAGACAGATAATCCATAGAAGAGTTTTAATCTCTTACCCTGGCAATTTGACTGTTAAACTTATGGGTAGTAGCTGCCAGTCCTGATTTGAATGGGAACAGACATCTATGGATTACATTTCTATGGTAGGTTGCTGCTGTAGGTTTGCCTTTTGCAGATTAAAAAATAATATTGTGGGGAAAAAAAACGTACAGTTTGGAAATCAAATGCATACACCTGAAAGAAGACTAATCAGCCTGTAAAACCAATATAAATAAATAATAAACTCCCATTTTTTTTGTGAACAGCAGCACTGTTTTAAAAAGTAGCTCATCTTGAGATAGGCTATCGCCATGACGACGAGTGCATCGGCCATCACCGTGAGTAGCCCATGGCTTCATCTTCATCACTAGGTGAGTCAGTGTTCCACTGGAAATTGTATTTAGTAACTTACTGTATGTATACATACGCATGCATTTCCTTCTAATATTGGACATATCTGTGTGTCTCTTCATTGGCCTGGGCTATTGTTATGATTTCTTCATCCGGCCCAGTATCCATTCAGAATCAATATCAGTAGAATAAGGTCATAAGACCATCAAAAATACACTGACCGCTAAGGAATTTGTGGAATTCTATTTTCAACACTTAGCATCAAATCAAATGTATTTGTCACATACACATGGTTAGCAGATGATAATGCGAGTGTAGTGAAATGCTTTTGCTTCTAGTTCTGACAATGCAGAAAAAAACAACGAGTAATCTAACTAACCATTCCAAAACTACTACCTTATACACACACAAGTGTAAAGGGATAAAGAATATGTAGATAAAGTTATATGAATGAGTGATGGTACAGAACGGCATAGGCAAGATGGAGTAGATGGTATCGAGTACAGTATATACATATGAGATGTAGGGTATGTAAACAAAATGGTCAAGTTAGAGGAAACAGACACACAGTGCAACAAATCCTATTTACAAACACTGAGCGGATGACATCCAGCCTGAATTTACATCTACAGTTAACATCCAAGTTAACAGTGTATTGCCTGGTGCTTGAGTTGGTTTGGTAGCTGTTGATCTGTGATGATGGAAAATAGCCACAAGAGACAACACAGGTTATTTCATTGCTTTAAAGTCATTCTCACAAAAGCATCAGTGCCCTTATGCATGTTTGTTGCATGACTGCATGAGAGTCAGATCTGTTACTTAGGTCTGCTTGAACAGACTTGAATAAAAGAGAGAAATATTCATACTTCTGTTACAGTAATTTCCATTTTTACCCAAAAGGAGAACAACTAAATGCTAAAGATAAGGGCCAGAGTTATTTACACAGACAGTGTTGTTTTTGATGTTCACACCTTGAATGAGAAATTTGTTTGGCTGGTTTCTGGCGTGATCTTCTTCAATTCACTCTTATCAGGGTTTTACATGTGTGGAGTTCCTCCTCAGACAGAGGCCTTCGCAAGCCTCCTGCGTCTCGAAGCGGTTACCGTTGCCGCCACAGCCGCCATACCAGAAACGGGAGCACTCGCTCTGTATCGTGTCGAAGTACCACTTCAGAGTGTAGTTCTCACAACCTCCCATGTCCTGTTTGAAGAAACATGCATCTGGGGAAGAGGGAGAGGAAACGGGGCAAAGGAGAGAAATGGTAGATAGAAAAAAAAGGGGATAGGATTCAGGAGAAAACAAAAGGGGAGAGAGGAAAGAGAGAGAGGAGAGGAAAGAGAGAGAGGGGAGGAAAGAGAGGAGAGGAAAGCGAGAGAGGAGAGGAAAGCGAGAGGGGAGAGGAAAGAGAGAGGGGAGAGGAAAGAGAGGGGAGGGGACAAAGCCAAAGGTTGAGACTCATGCCTTTTACACTATTGTACAGACCCTGCTGTCTTTTCACATGTATTATTGCATACAAAATTAGAGAGAGATGTGGTCCTTACCCTGGTTAAGAACTGTACTTTCCTCTGTCCTCAGGAGCGTTGTGTGATCTGTGAACACATAACATTAGAAGAAAATCTCTGGCGTAGTGCTGTGAATGATGACCTCGCAGCTGACATGACAACATAACAACACGAAACAACATGACAACTGACAAAAATGGCATCACAACTTTTGTCATTTCAATCCTGTAATTGCCATACTGTTTAAACAAGGTACAGTGCCTTGCGAAAGTATTCGGCCCCCTTGAACTTTGCGACCTTTTGCCACATTTCAGGCTTTAAACATAAAGATATAAAACTGTATTTTTTTTGTAAAGAATCAACAACAAGTGGGACACAATCATGAAGTGGAACGACATTTATTGGACATTTCAAACTTTAACAAATCAAAAACTGAAAAATTGGGCATGCAAAATTATTCAGCCCCTTTACTTTCAGTGCAGCAAACTCTCTCCAGAAGTTCAGTGAGGATCTCTGAATGATCCAATGTTGACCTAAATGACTAATGATGATAAATACAATCCACCTGTGTGTAATCAAGTCTCCGTATAAATGCACCTGCACTGTGATAGTCTCAGAGGTCCGTTAAAAGCGCAGAGAGCATCATGAAGAACAAGGAACACACCAGGCAGGTCCGAGATACTTTTGTGAAGAAGTTTAAAGCTGGATTTGGATACAAAAATATTTCCCAAGCTTTAAACATCCCAAGGAGCACTGTGCAAGCGATAATATTGAAATGGAAGGAGTATCAGACCACTGCAAATCTACCAAGACCTGGCCGTCCCTCTAAACTTTCAGCTCATACAAGGAGAAGACTGATCAGATATGCAGCCAAGAGGCCCATGATCACTCTGGATGAACTGCAGAGATCTACAGCTGAGGTGGGAGACTCTGTCCATAGGACAACAATCAGTCGTATATTGCACAAATCTGGCCTTTATGGAAGAGTGGCAAGAAGAAAGCCATTTCTTAAAGATATCCATAAAAAGTGTCATTTAAAGTTTGCCACAAGCCACCTGGGAGACACACCAAACATGTGGAAGAAGGTGCTCTGGTCAGATGAAACCAAAATTGAACTTTTTCGCAACAATGCAAAACGTTATGTTTGGCGTAAAAGCAACACAGCTCATCACCCTGAACACACCATCCCCACTGTCAAACATGGTGGTGGCAGCATCATGGTTTGGGCCTGCTTTTCTTCAGCAGGGACAGGGAAGATGGTTAAAATTGATGGGAAAATGGATGGAGCCAAATACAGGACCATTCTGGAAGAACCTGATGGAGTCTGCAAAAGACCTGAGACTGGGACGGAGATTTGTCTTCCAACAAGACAATGATCCTAAACATAAAGCAAAATCTACAATGGAATGGTTCAAAAATAAACATATCCAGGTGTTAGAATGGCCAAGTCAAAGTCCAGACCTGAATCCAATCGAGAATCTGTGGAAAGCACTGAAAACTGCTGTTCAAATGCTCTCCATCCAACCTCACTGAGCTCGAGCTGTTTTGCAAGGAGTAATGGGAAAAAAATTCAGTCTCTCGATGTGCAAAACTGATAGAGACATACCCCAAGCGACTTACAGCTGTAATCGCAGCAAAAGGTGGCGCTACAAAGTATTAACTTAAGGGGGCTGAATCATTTTGCACGCCCAATTTTTCCGTTTTTGATTTGTTAAAAAAGTTTGAAATATCCAATAAATGTCGTTCCACTTCATGATTGTGTCCCACTTGTTGTTGATTCTTCACAAAAAATACAGTTTTATATCTTTATGTTTGAAGCCTGAAATGTGGCAAAAGGTCGCAAAGTTCAAGGGGGCCGAATACTTTCGCAAGGCACTGTATATTACAGTCACTAATGTTAAGGGTTCAGCTCATTAGAATTCTCTCAACTGAAAGCCTCCTGATTTGAGAATGCAAATAGAACAACTAGTGTTCTCTTCTCATGCAGCATTATGTGATTCAGCATTTGACAAACATCACAACAGTCGTTGTAATTCAGCTTGTGGCTAACAGAGCTCTACATCTATGACCTCCACATGATGTTCAGTAGAGGGCTGGGGGGACTTACTGGAAGTGCCACACGTCTCAAAGCATTCGTTTTCCGTGCTAAAGCGGTTGGCGTCAGCGTCGCAACTGCCGTACCAAAAAGGCAAGCATGCACAGAGCGTTTTGTTAAAGTGCCATCGCTGGCCATAGTCCCCGCAGTTAGTGTCACTGTCCATATCCAACTTACAGTGGGCTAAAAGCAGAACAAGCAGGTTTGTAAATGGGGAGGAAGACATGCAGTATGAGGTTGCAAACTGAGACTACTCATGTGGTGGGATACGAGGGAACGTGAGGGAGAGAGAGAAATAGAAGTTCTGTTATAAATGTGGGGTTACTGATTACCATTAGAGTTTGGCTGTGGCCGGGGGGGTGAAGTGGCTCCATCTCCCCTGGAGAAGGCATGTATAGTGTCAACCTGGTCAAGAGCCATCTGAGTCGGAAATACACCAGTGTGCTCCAGGAACTCCTCATCTGTGTACTCCTCTTCCTCTTTCCACACATCCCACTCGGCCTGTCCTTGTCCCTGTCCGTGTTCCTGTCCCAGCATCAGCTCACACTTGAGTTTGAGATGGGCAGGAGGGTAGCTGTTCCCTCCCTCTGAAATAGTGAGGGAGAAGTGAGAGAGTTAGGACACACAGTAGCACTGCCTTGGCAGCAGCTAATGGGGATCCCTAATAAATACAAATGCAAATGTTAAAATGTATGATGTGTTCTGTCATAATTATCCCTCAAGAGACAACCAGATGAAGAATCATGCTAGTGTTCCTTACTGCTGAGGACCCTGAGGAAGGCTCTGAAGAAGCGCTGTGCGTAACCTCTCTCCCACTCCTTCACGTGCCACAGATGGAGCAGGTGCTGCTCTGACGGCGTGCTCGCCAACTCCTCCACCTGTGTGCTGTTGTAATGGTCGCCCACCGCGATCACAAACAGGGAAACGCCCTGACACTTGGCCTTCTGGGAAATGTAGGCCAGCTTGTCCTGGTCCCAGTGGGCTGTCTCGGCCCCCACCACAGCCAGCACCACTCTACTCTTCCTGGGCCTGGTGGCCTTGAGGAACACCTTGCTCAGAGCGTACTCCAGGGTCTGCCCCAGAGACGACACTCCTCCCTGCTGCTGCATGCTCCTCAGGTGTGTCTGTAGACCAATGTGGTTGTGGTACTTCTGCAAGTCAAACTCTACCTTGACGGCCTGGGAAGTCTGGGGGAGCAGAGAACCACTGGTCTGGAGAAGGGCAACTCTGGCCCGGCCGTCAGCCACGCTGGGTTTGGGGCTCCAGGCTACCTGCTTCACCACTGAGCCCAGAAGCTCCTGGACGCCAGCGTACTGATCGGCCCGGATCTCCCTTGAACCGTCCACCACCAGGGTCAGGTCCATATCCACCACCAGGGGCCGCTGAGCGTCAGTAAAATCACACCCCTGGGCTGGTTTACAGTGGTCTGATGGACACACAGAACCAGAGCTTAGAGATAATAGTAGTAGAGTAGCATCAGTAGTAGTAGTAGTACAGTAGTAGTACAGTAGCAGTAGTAGTGCAGTAGCATCAGTAGTAGTACAGTAGCATCAGTAGTAGTACAGTAGTAGTAGTAGTACAGTAGTAGTAGTAGTACAGTAGTAGTACAGTAGCATTACAGTAGCATCAGTAGTAGTAGTACAGTAGTAGTGCAGTAGCATCAGTAGTAGTAGTAGTACAGTAGTACTGCAGTAGTAGTACAGTAGTATCAGTAGTAGTAGTACAGTAGCCTCAGTAATAGTAGTACAGTAGCATCAGTAGTAGTACAGTAGCATCAGTAGTAGTACAGTAGTAGTACAGTAGCAGTAGTAGTAGTACAGTAGCAGTACAGTAGCATCAGTAGTAGTACAGTAGCAGTAATAGTACAGTAGCATCAGTAGTAGTACAGTAGCAGTACAGTAGCAGTAGTAGTACAGTAGCTTCAGTAGTAGTACAGTAGTAGTAGTAGTAGTACAGTAGTAGTACAGTAGCAGTACAGTAGCATCAGTAATAGTAGTACAGTAGTAGTACAGTAGCATCAGTAATAGTAGTACAGTAGTAGTACAGTAGCATCAGTAATAGTAGTACAGTAGTTGTACAGTAGTAGTACAGTAGCAGTACAGTAGTAGTACAGTAGCATCAGTAATAGTACAGTAGTAGTAGTAGTACAGTAGCATCAGTAATAGTAGTACAGTAGTAGTACAGTAGTAGTACAGTAGCAGTAGTAGTACAGTAGCATTAGTAGTAGTACAGTAGCAGTACAGTAGTAGTACAGTAGCAGTACAGTAGTAGTACAGTAATAGTAGTACAGTAGTAGTACAGTAGCATCAGTAATAGTAGTACAGTAGTAGTACAGTAGCATCAGTAATAGTAGTACAGTAGTAGTACAGTAGCAGTACAGTAGCATCAGTAATAGTAGTACAGTAGTAGTACAGTAGTAGTACAGTAGTAGTACAGTAGCATCAGTAATAGTAGTACAGTAGTAGTACAGTAGCATCAGTAATAGTAGTACAGTAGCAGTACAGTAGCAGTACAGTAGCAGTAGTACAGTAGTAGTGCAGTAGCATCAGTAGTAGTACAGTAGCAGTAGTACAGTAGTAGTAGTACAGTAGTACTGCAGTAGTAGTACAGTAGGATCAGTAGTGCTGTAGTAGTAATAGTATTAGTAGTGCAGTAGCATCAGTAGTAGTATGAGGAGTAGTACAGTAGCATCAGTAGTAGTACAGTAGCATCAGTAGTAGTAGAACAGTAGAATCAGTAGTAGAACAGTATAATCAGTAGTAGTACTGTAGAAGTACAGTAGCATCAGTAGTAGTATTAGTAGTAGTACAGCAGCATCAGTAGTAGTAGTATTAGTAGTAGTACAGTACCATCAGTATTAGTAATGTAGTAGTACAGTAGAATCAGTAGTAGTACTGTAGTAGTACAGTAGAATCAGTAGTAGTACTGTAGTAGTACAGTAGCATCAGTGGTAGCAGTAGTAGTATTAGTAGTATTACAGTAGCATCAGTAGTAGTAGTAGTAGGAGGAAGAGTACAGTAGCAGCATCAGTAGTAGTACAGTGGCATCAGTAGTAGTAGTAGTAGTAGTAGTAGTAGTAGTAGTAGTAGTAGTGTAGTACAGTAGCAGCAGTAGTAGTAGTACAGTAGCATCAGTAGTAGTAGTAGTAGTGTAGTACAGTAGCAGCAGTAGTACAGTAGCTTCAGTAGTAGTACAGTAGTAGTAGAGTAGCAGTAGTAGTACAGTAGCATCAGTAGTAGTACAGTAGTAGTAGTAGTAGTACAGTAGCAGTACAGTAGCATCAGTAATAGTAGTACAGTAGTAGTACAGTAGTAGTACAGTAGCATCAGTAATAGTACAGTAGTTGTACAGTAGTAGTACAGTAGCATCAGTAATAGTAGTACAGTAGTAGTACAGTAGCAGTACAGTAGTAGTACAGTAGCATCAGTAATAGTAGTACAGTAGTACAGTAGCATCAGTAATAGTAGTACAGTAGTAGTACAGTAGCATCAGTAATAGTAGTACAGTAGTAGTACAGTAGCAGTAGTAGTACAGTAGCATCAGTAGTAGTACAGTAGTACAGTAGCATCAGTAATAGTAGTACAGTAGTACAGTAGCATCAGTAATAGTAGTACAGTAGTAGTACAGTAGCATCAGTAGTAGTACAGTAGCATCAGTAATAGTAGTACAGTAGTAGTACAGTAGTACAGTAGCAGTACAGTAGTAGTACAGTAGCATCAGTAATAGTAGTACAGTAGTAGTACAGTAGTAGTACAGTAGCATCAGTAATAGTAGTACAGTAGTACTGCAGTAGTAGTACAGTAGCAGTAGTACAGTAGCATCAGTAGTGCTGTAGTAGTAATAGTATTAGTAGTGCAGTAGCATCAGTAGTAGTATGAGGAGTAGTACAGTAGCATCAGTAGTAGTACAGTAGCATCAGTAGTAGTAGAACAGTAGAATCAGTAGTAGAACAGTATAATCAGTAGTAGTACTGTAGAAGTACAGTAGCATCAGTAGTAGTAGTAGTATTAGTAGTAGTACAGTACCATCAGTATTAGTAATGTAGTAGTACAGTAGAATCAGTAGTAGTACAGTAGTACAGTAGCAGTACAGTAGTAGTAGTAATAGTAGTACAGTAGTAGTACAGTAGCATCAGTAATAGTAGTACAGTAGTAGTACAGTAGCAGTACAGTAGTAGTGCAGTAGCATCAGTAGTAGTAGTACAGTAGTACTGCAGTAGTAGTACAGTAGCAGTAGTACAGTAGCATCAGTAGTGCTGTAGTAGTAATAGTATTAGTAGTGCAGTAGCATCAGTAGTAGTATGAGGAGTAGTACAGTAGCATCAGTAGTAGTACAGTAGCATCAGTAGTAGTAGAACAGTAGAATCAGTAGTAGAACAGTATAATCAGTAGTAGTACTGTAGAAGTACAGTAGCATCAGTATTAGTATTAGTAGTAGTACAGCAGCATCAGTAGTAGTAGTATTAGTAGTAGTACAGTACCATCAGTATTAGTAATGTAGTAGTACAGTAGAATCAGTAGTAGTACTGTAGTAGTACAGTAGAATCAGTAGTAGTACTGTAGTAGTACAGTAGCATCAGTGGTAGCAGTAGTAGTATTAGTAGTATTACAGTAGCATCAGTAGTAGTAGTAGTAGGAGGAAGAGTACAGTAGCAGCATCAGTAGTAGTAGTACAGTAGCATCAGTAGTAGTAGTAGTAGTAGTAGTAGTAGTAGTGTAGTACAGTAGCAGCAGTAGTAGTAGTACAGTATCATCAGTAGTAGTAGTAGTAGTAGTAGTAGTAGTAGTAGTGTAGTACAGTAGCAGCAGTAGTAGTAGTACAGTAGCATCATTAGTAGTGTAGTAGTAGTGTAGTACATTAGCATCATTAGTAGTGTAGTAGTAGTACAGTAGCATCAGTAGTAGTGTATTAGTAGTAGTAGTAGTGTAGTACAGTAGCATCAGTAGTAGTATTAATGTAGTAGTACAGTAGCATCATTAGTAGTGTAGTAGTAGTGTAGTACAGTAGCATCATTAGTAGTGTAGTAGTACAGTAGCATCAGTAGTAGTGTATTAGTAGTACAGTAGCTTTAGTAATAGTGTAGTAGTAGTAGTACAGTAGCATCAGTAGTCGTATATTAGTAGTACAGTATCTTCAGTAATAGTGTAGTAGTAGTAGTAGAAAATTATTTATGCCCAAGGGGAATATTGGTACATTGATATCAAATAAGACTATATTTTATTATGTCCCTGTGTGCTTACCGTAGCAGATGACGCAATTTTTGATTCTTGTCAGCACAGAATTTTGGTCCTGTGACCTATCCACCAGACGAACAAGGATGAAGCTGCCCGTGTCATCAGCCTGCGCCACAACAACACAAAAACACACATGGGCTGCATTTCAATTCACCAGCCTTTCCGCTGCCCTGTTCACTATCCTGTACCATCAGTATTAGTAATGTAGTAGTACAGTAGAATCAGTAGTAGTACTGTAGTAGTACAGTAGAATCAGTAGTAGTACTGTAGTAGTACAGTAGCATCAGTGGTAGCAGTAGTAGTATTAGTAGTATTACAGTAGCATCAGTAGTAGTAGTAGGAGGAAGAGTACAGTAGCAGCATCAGTAGTAGTAGTACAGTAGCATCAGTAGTAGTAGTAGTAGTAGTAGTAGTAGTGTAGTACAGTAGCAGCAGTAGTAGTAGTACAGTATCATCAGTAGTAGTAGTAGTAGTAGTAGTAGTAGTAGTGTAGTACAGTAGCAGCAAAACAAAAACACACATGGGCTGCATTTCAATTCACCAGCCTTTCCGCTGCCCTGTTCACTATCCCATAACCAGAAAGCATCTGTTAGCAATTGTACCTCAAAAGCTCGTTGAACATCGGGGGAGTTCCTCATGGCGATGACAGCAGGAGCGATGTTCAGGGCCTTGAACTCCATGGCGGCCGTGACGATGGCAGCGCTGTCCACAGAGGGCCCATTGGTGAAGAACACTGCCACCTTCCTCATCGTCAACGCTTTACGGGTTCGCTTGAAGACATGGCGCCCCACAAAGCGCATGGCCTCCCCAAGATGGCGCTGATTGGACGTTCGTTCCAATGCAATGTTTTGGATGGCCTCCAACAACTCCGGCTTGCGTTGGTAGTCCTGGAATCGGATCAGGTACTTGGTGTTGGCACTATAGGATACCACGGCAACACGTGCACCCGTCGGGCAGTTGCTCTCGGCGATGGCAACATCATCCAATATGGAGAGGAGAGCGGAGCGCATCCTCTCAAACGTGGCAGGCTCCACATCCTGTGACATATCCAGAGCAAAGACCAGTTCTGTGGGGTAGGCTGGGCACGCTGCCTGGCCTGGGGGATAGAGTGAGAGGCATGGAGAGAGGTACAGAGAGAGAGAAGGGGAGAGGTACAGAGAGAGAGGTACAGAGAGAGAGAAGGGGAGAGGAAGGGAAAGACGGACAGAGAGCGAGAAGGAGAGAGGAAGTGAGAGACGGACAGAGAGAGAGAGAAGGAGAGAGGAAGGGAGAGACGGACACAGAGAGAGAGGGGGAGAGGGGTACACAGAGAGAGAAGGGGAGAGAGGTACAGAGAAGGGGATAGGGAGATAGGTACAGAGAGAGAGAAGGGGAGAGGGGGAGAGGTACAGAGAGTGAGTAGAGGAGAGGTGGGCAATGGTATTTTTAATGACAACCATTCATAACATCACTTTGCCCAGAGTTCTGGTTTGATTACACCAGAATCTTCAGTCAAGTACATACATTTATTTGGACGATGAAGGGTTAATGGAGACATACCTTGAGAGCATGCTGTTTGGGGGAGAAAAATATCATAGTTTAGAGACAAAATTAGGAATGAATTCATCTTTGCTTATGAAAACATGACCTTACCAGCAATAAAGCAATTGACACAGTGAAACTTTTCTTACAAAAAAAAATATAGAGTGGGAATATCAAGAGCTTACCACAGTTATCACGGATATAGGTGGTCAGCTGGCATTCCTAGGGAGACAAATAAAATGACATGTTAAATAGCTCTCAAGATTCTCTACATAAAATGTTTTAGAGTTAAATTGGAACAAAAATCAGACAGAATACACATACAGACATGGCTCTCTCTCCTGGTCTGCCTCTAAAGCCCTAGATAGAAATAGAGAATTAGTCAGAAATCCACATGGAAACAGTGAATATCTTACCAATACTTCTACTGTAAAACAACCAAAACTACAACTACTATTATTATTCACTTGAAACAAATAACAATAATAAAACAACTAATACATGAGATTTGTAAAGTTCCTTTAATAGATCCAAAACCGCAAATGAAATACTAACAGTGTGTCCCGGTGGTCCAATGGATCCGGGATCTCCTGAGTCACCCGATCTGCCCGAGTTCCCCTGGTTCAATCACATCGGAACATATGGCCATTTTAACAGAAGATTTTATACATGTCAACACATATTAGTACCTGTGGCCCAAGCAAATGTCACAAGGTTTGAAGTTTGAACTAACCCTAACCCTTATTCTAAAACTAACCCTAACCCTTATTCTAAAACTAACCCTAACCCTTATTCTAAAACTAACCCTAACCCTTATTCTAAAACTAAACTAACCCTAACCCTTATTCTAAAACTAACCCGAACCCTTATTCTAAAACTAACCCTAACCCTTATTCTAAAACTAACCCTAACCCTTATTCTAAAACTAACCCTAACCCTTATTCTAAAACTAAACCTAACCCTTATTCTAAAACTAACCCTAACCCTTATTCTAAAACTAACCCTAACCCTTATTCTAAAACTAAACCTAACCCTTATTCTAAAACTAACCCTAACCCTTATTCTAAAACTAACCCTAACCCTTATTCTAAAACTAACCCTTACGCTAACCCTAACCCTAACCCTAACCCTCTCCTTCATTTTCACTGATTTAAGTGGATTTAACAAGTGACATCAATATGGGATCATAGCTTTTGCCTGGATTCACCTGGTCAGACTATGTCACGGAAAAAGCAGGTGTCAATGTTTTGTATACTGGGATTATCCAAATAAAGTGTGACAGGGCACTAACAATTTAGCGGTATTGACTTAACAGTTGCAGCAATGCATGTGCAACAGGACGCTCTGGGGTCTCCTGGCGATAGTGTATGTGAGTCTCACCCCTCTGCCTCGGTTTCCTTTGGGGCCTGGACCTCCTTTGACTCCAAAATCACCACTTTCACCCTGAAGATGACAAACAGGAAAAGGGGATTGTTTACTTTTTGTGAGCTTCAGAATGTAATGTGCCATGATTGGATTCCAGCCTTGTTCTCTTATCCATTCTGAAAGATTTTAAATCAATAACTGACCTGTAATCCAGGGTAACCATGGAAACCAGGCTCTCCCTTTAAAGTAATCACAAAACACAAGGAATCATTTATTAGTGTCCATCAAACATGTCTGGAATACAAATCTACTCTATATTAAAATCCTTTCATTTGAATGAAAAGATAATAGGCAGAATCTAGCACACAACCAGATCTGATTAGTGAAGGTGCTGGAGGAATAAAATGACACTAGAGAAGAAGGAAAAAGTCTCTGAACACTTCCAGTCAGATGCACATTTATTTCATTTAGCTGAGCTTTCGGTCAGTCGACCATCATTTAGATGAAAAGACACGTTTTATTTTATAATCTACTAAGTACATTAACAATATTTTCCAAAGGGGAAAACCTCATCAACTACTAGGATGTCTATGGACAGCAGCTGTTGATCTGAGTACTGAGTAAGTGTACCTTACCTTCATTCCCTGGGGTCCGGGAGGCCCATGGCCGTCACTGCCATCAAGACCCTGTATTAAAAAAAACACACCATCACGTCCCATTCTTACATGACCTTACAAACACATACAGTCTTGCAGTGTGTGTACAGCATGTGTGTGTGCATGCAGGTGAAGTGTGTAATGACAAGGCAACACCTTACCGGCATCCCTCTTGGCCCAAGTGTTCCAAGGGCTCCGTTGACTCCGAGGTCCCCAGGTTGGCCCTGTGAGGAAACCACACAGTATTGGGTTGGAAGAAGGGCTATAAAACATTATTTTACAGACATTTTTTTAAGTATACTTTTTATGTGTCTATATGTAATATGTTTCAGTTGCTCTTTAGGCCTGGTAACAAATTGTCCTACCAAGATGACTAATGTTTTGTATTATAATGTATTACATAACTGTAGGTCAAAGGTAGAAGAATATTTTGAAGATAAATACACAATGCAGAGTTTGAGGGTTTGAGAGGACGAGCGTACTAAAAGTCCTAATGGTCAATAGGGAATTATAAATAGGAGTTGGGTTTCAGTTCAACATCTGTTTAGAATCTGTCAAATGTCACTCCTGAACTCAGAGTGACGTGTGCTACGTTCTGTACATGGAGTCTGGGGCAGGATACTATTTATTTGGCCATTGGCCAAGTTGTACTGCAAGGACTTCTGATTGGTCAACCCTAAACTAGGATGGGGGTTATAAATGGCATCCTGTTCCTTTGTTCAGTGTGGAAAAGCTGAGGACAGGGGAGACTGAACATCTGAACATCTACCTCCCAGCATAACATCTTGATTTATCCTTCTCAAATAAACCTATTTTTCTCCCCCTGATTTGCTTTGTAGTTTGTGTTATTGAAGAATAACATAAATTGTTAACAAAGGCAATGCACCTTCTGTCCGTTCATCCCTCGTCTTCCTGTTGATCCTTTGCCACCCATAGTTCCAGGTGTGCCCTGAGGGAAAAGCCATTCATACGCCATCATTACATGTCAACATCACATAACAGTAGGATTTATGTATCAGGCATCCTCAATGTGGTGAGATGGGATGGAAGTAGAATGGTAAGAAAAGTGACCTGAGGTCCAGGTAAACCCTGCAGGCCCCTGGGTCCGGGCTGGCCCAAGTCTCCTCTTATACCCTGTGCACACAGGAGAGAAACATGTTCAGCAACAGTATCTGAGGTATTGGGGGGACTGTTCCAAATGCAACAGAAGTGTATCAGTAGTAGCATTACTGTGGAGTTGTGGATGAGGGGAATGGGAATATATTACTTACCTGTGGTCCAGAAGGGCCAGGAATTCCTTGGAGGCCTACAACTCCTGGATCCCCTGGTGTTCCCTAGACACACACACACACGCAGGCAAACATACACACAAAACACACATACACACACAAAGAACACAGAAATGGGTACATACAGTAAATATAGATAGTAATCCTAGGGACTGTTATTCATGAAGTAGCTTTGTTGATAATGCTGCCTACTGTACATTTGGACCAGGGAGACCTCTTCTTCCTTGAGGACCCTACAAAGCAGGACACAGGACATAATCATCACTTGACAATTGACCAAAAAGGTGAGACAACATCAGTATAACAGGACAAGGACAGCTTAGCAGAAATGAAACTTCGCTCACTGGGTTTCCGACGATTCCACTTTCTGCTCGACTGCCCTCTTCTCCTGGGTCTCCCTGTCGGTGTGGAAAGGGAGACGAGAAATAAGGTGTTTTTGAGGGAGAGAGAGGATGAGAATAACAGCAGTGTTGTCACCCTCCAGGACGGTAAGGGAATCCTGCTTTACTCACTAGAAAGAGCCAGTCAAAATGATCTGGTACTTGCAAATGAACTTGGTGAATAAGCGATTGTGATTCTTCGATCAGTACATTGACAGTGGCCAACTACAAGCTACATACCGGTAGTCCTGGATTTCCCCTTCCTCCTTTGGGACCCGCGACAATGCTGTCCACTCCAGAGTCTCCCTAAAACACCAGAGTCTAACTTTTAGTAGCAGTTAGAAAATAAGATATAGAAACACTGCATTTGTTACAGTCTAAACCACAACTGTCAAACTCATTCCAAACTCGTTCCGAGTCTCTGTGGGTTTTTGCTCCTCCCTTGTACTTGATTGATGAATTAAGGTCACTAATTAGTGAGGAACTGCCCTCTTCTCGTTATCTAGATCTTAATTGAACGGAAAACCTAAACCCAGCAGATACTGGTCCCTGAACCATCGTAACTCAGCTGCACTGTTAAATGGCGTCCATAGTTTATGTGACTTACAGGGTCACCTCTAAGTCCACGCTGCCCCTTCACTCCTGGCTCTCCTAGGAGGCCGCTGTTGCCCTGCAAGAGAACCCACCATCAATAGGTTAGACATTAGAGAAGAGAATCGAGTAAGAGTAGGATATTGGGGACATAGGAAAAGTATATTGGTGACAGGAGAATGACATTAGTGACATAGGAGTAGTATACTGGTGATGTAGGAGTAGTATATTGGTGACATATGAGAACGATATTAGTGAAATAGGATAAGTAAACTGGTGACATAGGAGTAGTGTGTTGGTGACATAGGAGAACGATATTAATGACATAAGAGCAGTATACTGGTGACATGGAAGTAGCATATTGGTGACATGAGTAGTATATTAGTGACATAGGAGTAGTATATTAGTGACATAGGAGTAGTATATTAGTGACATAGGAGTAGTATATTAGTGACATAGGAGTAGTATATTAGTGACATAGGAGTAGTATATTAGTGACATAGGAGTAGTATATTGGTGACATAGGAGTAGTATATTGGTGACATAGGAGTAGTATATTGGTGACATAGGAGTAGTATATTGGTGACATAGGAGTAGTATATTAGTGACATAGGAGTAGTATATTGGTGACATAGGAGTAGTATATTGGTGACATAGGAGTAGTATATTAGTGACATAGGAGTAGTATATTGGTGACATAGGAGTAGTATATTAGTGACATAGGAGTAGTATATTAGTGACATAGGAGTAGTATATTGGTGACATAGGAGTAGTACATTAGTGACATAGGAGTAGTATATTAGTGACATAGGAGTAGTATATTAGTGACATAGGAGTAGTATATTAGTGACATAGGAGTAGTATATTAGTGACATAGGAGTAGTATATTGGTGACATAGGAGTAGTATATTGGTGACATAGGAGTAGTATATTGGTGACATAGGAGTAGTATACTGGTGACATGGGAGTAGTATATTAGTGACATAGGAGTAGTATATTGGTGACATAGGAGTAGTATATTGGTGACATAGGAGTAGGATATTGGTGACATAGGAGTAGCGTATTAATGACATAGCAGTAGTATATCAGTGACCTAGGAGTAGTATATTGGCGAAATATATGTAGAATATGAGAAAATGTGTTTACTGGTCTTCCTGGGTTTCCTCTCTCTCCTGCAGCTCCAACTGTTCCAATCAGACCCTGTTCACCATCAACCCCATCAAGGCCATGGTCTCCATCATCACCCTGCCATGGTAATGTGCACACTGATTCACAACACACTAAACAACAGCAGACGTTTACATCCACACAATGAAAAAAAGAAAGCACCATGGTACCATCGGTTAAGACAAAATACCTAGTATACTGCACATAGAAAGGTTTCTACTGTACACTACATTTAGCTGTGTGAACGTGGTATCAACAGCTTCATACACTTACCCTGTCCCCTCTGTAGGCTCTTGAGCCCTGGAAAAAAACAGAGATCAGATGGGATTATTTTAGACTGGTAACTCCAGCGCATCATGGTTCAGAGATCAGATGGGATTATTTTAGACTGGTAACTCCAGCGCATCATGGTTCAGAGATCAGATTAGATGGGATTATTTTGGACAGGTAACTGCCCCAGGGTCATGGTTCAGAGGTCAGATTAGATGGATTATTATTATTATTATTTTATTTATTATTTTTTACCCCTTTTTCTCCCCAATTTCGTGGTATCCAATTGTTGTAGTAGCTACTATCTTGTCTCATCGCTACAATTCCCGTACTGGCTCGGGAGAGACGAAGGTTGAAAGTCATGCATCCTCCGATACACAACCCAACCAGCCATACTCCTTAACACAGCGCGCATCCAACCCGGAAGCCAGCCGCACCAATGTGATGGAGGGTACACCGTGCACCTGGCAACCTTGGTTAGCGCGCACTGCGCCCGGCCTGCCACAGGAGTCGCTGGTGCGCGATGAGACAAGGACATCCCTACCAACCAAGACCTCCCTGACCCGGACGACGCTAGGCCAATTGTGCGTCGCCCCACGGACCTCCCGGTCGCGGCCGGTTACGACAGAGCCTGGGCGTGAACCCAGGGACTCTGATGGAACTCCGATGGCACAGCTGGCGCTGCAGTACAGCGCCCTTAACCACTGCGCCACCCGGGAGGCCGATGGGATTATTTTGGACAGGCAACTGCCCCAGGGTCATGGTAAAAGGTGATCTAAAAGCAGATGTCGGGAAGACATCTAATGGGAAACATTCCAGACCAGACGGTCTATAAACATAGATTTTTGGTTAGTCAGTAGTCCATCTGCTCACCTTGAGGCCTCTCCTCCCAGAACAGCCCTGTAGTCCCTGTGGGCCAGTGGGACCTGGTGGACCTCTCTCGCCCTGTGGGAAATCAGAGAGCGAGGACAAGGGTCATTGGTTTTAAGGTCAAAGGTCACAGGTTATTAAACTGACTTGTAGACCTTGCCCACCATCCACGATTCATATGTTTTGATTTGTCAGATGTCTGAATACCACACTGAGAATTATTCTTCCCTCCCACACACTTACAATTCCCCCCTCCTCGCCAGGGAAGCCAGGATGTCCTTTCAGTCCTGGCTGACTCTGTAAGGAGAGAAACGAAAAGCAAATGAGGAAACTGAAACTGGCAAAGGGAGGACAGACAAAGTACATAAACCCACATCTTCTTTACAGTATTTTAACAGTGTTAAATTACTGTGTCACGTCACATCTGAAACACTAACATTTTATAAAGACGGCTCAGAGGGCCTCACCTTTGTCCCTGGGCGTCCTCTGTTGCCACGGATACCCTCATGTCCGGTGCACTTACACATCACATTGCAGCACTCCCTCTCAGCCACTGTGTCCTGGAGGGAGAAAGGGAGAGGGGGAAGAAGGAGAGAGTGGGATAGAAAGAGAGAGAATGAGACCATGTGTTATTAAATCTAATATGTCATTTGTTGACATACCCTCATAATTGGAGACACCTTTGGAGACACTCATCTCAAAAGCCAATCTAAAAACAACCAATCACGTCACTGCTCTGTTTTTCTTGTCTCCAGTGGCTCCTGTTGCTAAGTACATTTCTAGCAAGTGACGACTCTATTTCATGGTGTACTATATCCCATTTCCCATGACCCCAGAGTTCTAGTTTTGATGCTTCCAACCTGACAATTCCTTTCTGTCATTTCTGACATCCTTCAACAATGTCACGTAATCCGCTTTTTTAAACAGAAACATTTGTCATTGTACTGTATGACCCAAAATACTCAGACATATCTGAAATACTTCTCTATCCCTACAGCTGGGAATATGACTGGAAATGGAATTACTGTAGATAGAGACATAAAGGACTTACATGTCAGCCCAAAGAGTCTTAGCCAGTCTAAGTGACATACAGTATTACTACAAAACAGGGAGATACAACTGAAAGGGTTGTTCCGATTCTTTTGTCACAAAATGATGAACCACTTACTATTTGTGTCAACAGGGTGTTTCCTAAATTGTGCATGCCAATGTTGAGCGGCTGCTTGTAGCCAAATCCTCGCCCAAACTCCACCATCTGAAGAAGGTTGGCATTTTGGACCCCTTCTAAGGCGACTGTAAGCAGGGCGTTGATACCTTTTCCTGAAATGTGACATGGAAGACAGAGATAAAAGTATAACCGATTTTAATGTTCATTTTTGTCTCATGAATGTTCTTAAATTTGTCCGCTTCGGTGGGTTTCCCCTGGTTCTTTAACCTTTAGTGCGGAGAAGTTCCGACTCTTGCTCCAGTTTCATCACGTCATCATCGAGTCCGTCTGAGAAGATCACCAGCACCTAAAGGACAAAGTAGTTGTGACATTGTTATTACAATGTGAAATAACCAACAAAATATATGTTATGGAGTCTGTGATCAACCACACAGGAGACATAATGTTTGGGCCCACCTTCACGCCAGCATTAGATTTCTGGAACTTATCACTGAAGGAGCGCAGGAGGAAGGAGTTGAAGTATGTTGTTTGGGAGGTCTGCAGGGCCATCACCTTCTCCACAATTTTCTCATCGTACTTCTCGAAGTTGTAGTCGTAGAGAACCTTTCCGTCCTGCTCCACCACGCGGAAGCCAATGTTAGTCTCAATGGAACCATCTCCCGCCAAGCAGCACAGGCCCTTCAGGTTGGACACATAGCGGATGATCTGTGGCAGGAAGGCCTGTAGCTGGGCTTGGCCATCGAAGAGCCCCTGGGCGGTGGCCTTGCGTGTAATATCGAACCCCATGGCGATGTCTATGGTGCAGCCTATTGGACACAGACACACTCATTATTACTTATCATCCAAATGAACCCCTTTAACAAGACAAAAGCTTTATGTGTTAGGTTTACTCAAGGATAATATGAGAGACAATGTAAAATAGCCTTTTCAAACAATAACAAGCATTCTTTGACGAGGGTTTTACATTGAGTCAGGAGAGACAGAGGAAATAAAACGTGCATACGGTTTACTCACCCGCTTGAGTCTCTGGTACCTTGGAGGAGCATATAGTATCCACCACCTTCTTCTTGATCTTGTCCAGGCTGGCAAAGTCCTGCACAGAGAAGACCCTTTCCGGGTTGAGAGTGATTTGCCCAAGCTCAACAGGTTTGTGGTCTTTCCCGATACCGATGGCAAACACCTCAATGTTCATGGCCTTGAGCTTCTCTGCTGCATCAACAACATCATCATCTGAACGTCCGTCAGTGATCACAACCAGGTTCTGAGAGACCTTGGCATTGATACGGCTCCCTCTAGCTGGTTGGAAGTACTCTGTACGGACGTAGTCCAGGGCCTTTCCGATGTTCGTTGTGTACCTAATCTGCATCATATTGTTTATCTGGTTGTTCACCTCTGCTTCTGTGTAATACTCATTCAAGAAGAACTCCTTTTTAGGATCACTGCTGAACTGGGCGACTCCCACCCGGAAGGACTGCTCTGCAATGTTGAAGCTGGAAACAAGGTCTGTGGCAAACCTCTTCATGATAGTGAAGTCGGTGGTGCTGATGCTCCCTGAGCTGTCAATCAACAGGACCAGATCCCCCTGCGTTTTTTCACAGACTAAGAGGAGAAGAGAAGACGTCAGATCATGTTGAACCATCTCATTTCAAAATGCTTAAGCTACAAGGCTTTGTACTTTCAGCTTAGATGTTTTTACAGTTGGATTCTGTCTTACCTGGTTTGCTGGTTTGGCAGAATTCAAAGGAAATATTTTTGTGCAGTGTGTCTAGTTTATGGAAGTCATCCACAAAGAAAACCTTATTCGTGTCCCCTGCCATGAGCTCAAGCTCTTGCTTATTTGCTCCAACCACTCCGATGCTATAGACTATGATCCCATTGTCCCGTAGCTCCTTGGCTGGCCCAGCTAGGCTATAGGGGTCAGTAGCCTCACCATCTGTGATCACCATCAACCATTGGGGAACATTTAGGGCCTTTCGCCCGCCGTACTGTGCACCAAAATAACCCAAAGAATACTTGAGTGCCTTTCCAGTGTAGGTGTCTCCACTGGGCTCTCTAAGCTTTGTGATGGCACTATTGACGTCTCGCTTAGATTTGTATTCGTTGAGTGTGAATTTAGACTCGGGGTTGTCTGAAAAGACAACCAGACCATAGCGTGTCTGCTTCTCCCCAACAGAGGTTTCATTGACCACGGACATCATGAAGTTTTTCATTATGTCAAAATTATCTGAGCTGATGCTGGTGGAGCCGTCCACCAAGAAAATAATGTCTGCGATCTCCGTCCTCACACACTCTGGTGGAAGAGAAGAAGAGATAGAGGAAAATATCAATGTCAAAATCTAAGAAATGTGAACTCATTGTTGCTTTTAAGTAATGTTTCATGAACCAAGTGGCACTCACCTCTCTCCGGATCACAGATTGCCAATGCCAGTTGGCTATCCAAAGCCTTGAGTGCATCAAAGTCCCTCTCGGAGTAGACCCTCTCCTGTGCGCCACTGATCTCCAGTAACTGTGTATTGTTGGCATTGACCACCCCAATAGCGTAGATGATCACACCCTTGTCTTGAAGTTTCTTGGCAGGAGACATTACCTCATCCTGCGCCTCACCATCGGTTACGACAATCAGGAACTGCTTCACGTTAGTGCGCCCTCCTTTTGGTGGGTCAAAGAACTGCGAGGTGTAGGACAGGGCTTTGCCGGTGTGTGTGCCCCCGCCTATCTGTTGCATCGTTTGTAAATCCTGCAACATGCCTTCCTTACCGCTATGCTTGTTGAGAGGGAAGATCACCTGTTGGCTGGTGCTGAACTGTATGATGCCCACGTGCACTTTATCCAGGCCTATGTCAGATTTGTTGATGATGGATTGCATGAAGACCTTCATCTTCTGGAAGTCTGGGTTGTTGATGCTACCTGAGCTGTCGATCAAGAAGAGGACATCCCCCTTCATGTCGTTGCAAACTATGAATAGAGAACAAATATTAATTTAGCTGTTGTTATAACTCAATGTGTGCTCATAATCAATCCCTGGCAAGATACAAGGTGTTTCATATTTTTACTGAAATCAGAAAATAAATAAGATGTAACACTTAAAAACAATAGAGATGCCCTTACTATCAGGGGAGCAGATATCTGTGATGATGTCATTTTTTATTGGTTTCAGAGCGTCAAAGTTGTTGACAAAGAACTTCTTCTCTTGGCTGCCAGCAATCTCCAGCAGCTGTGTATTGTTAGCTAGCTTCACCCCAATGGCATATATGGTGATGCCCTGCGCCCTCAGCTTTGCTGCTTGATCCTTCACGTTGTCTTCAGACTCTCCGTCTGTGATGACAATGAGGTACTCGCGAACTTTGTTACTACGGGTGGCCTTAGCCCGATCAAAGTGGGGACCCATAGAGTTCAGCGCTAATCCGGTCTTTGTCCCGCCTCCAAGTTGGATGATACCATCCACTGCTTTCTCCACTGAAGGTTTGTCAGGGTAGGTTGTCAAATCAAACTCAAGAGCTGGTGTATCAGAGAACTTTACCACACCCACACGGACATGATGCGGTCCGATGTGGAATGTGTTTATGAATTTGTTAATAAATGTCTTCATGTCAGCAAAGTCTGGATATTCAATACTCCCTGAGTGGTCAATCAGGAAGAACATGTCTGCTTCATCTGTCTGCAAACAGCCTAGAATCAAAAGAGAAAAGAAAGCACTAGTGTCATCTCGGAGATCACATTATGTCTGTATCAACATTCCTCTACAAATTAAACAACAAGAAGCATTGTTACAGTCATTTTGATCTCACTTTGCTTGGCAGTGTACGTCCTTGCATTGTCTTTGACTGCTTTTTTAAGGATGTTGTAGCACACGCTCTTCTTCAGGCTCTTCTCCAGGGTCTTGAGCTTGGCAAAGCTGTCCACATGCAATACGTGCTTGTTAGGGGGATCTGAAGCGATCTGTCTCAGCTCGTTCTCGTCAGCATCCTTGATCCCCACTGCATAGACAGTGACGCCAGCTCTGCGCAGTGCAGCGGCATGAGAAGTTACGTTGTCCTGGGACTTTCCGGTGATGACTATCGCCACCTGCTGCACCCCCTGTTCTTTCCGACTGCCCCTCTCCTTGATAAACATATTCTCCCTGGCATACTCCAGGGCCTCGCCAGTGTAAGTGAGACCGCGACGGTAGGGCAGGATCTTAATGAACTGAAGGATATTTGTTTTTTCTTGGAAGGAGTTGAGGTAGACCTGGGCCGAGGCCTTGTTGCTATAGAGGACAATACCCACCCTCACCCTGTTGAAGTCTATATCTAGGCCGTCTACTATCTTGTGGATGAATCCACGAACCAGCTGGAAGTTTGCAGTTCTATTGCTCGAAGACTCATCAACTATAAACACAATGTCAGCCAGTGAAGCTTCACTGCAATCTGCAATAGAGAGGAAATTGTTAGTCAACAGCAATCTGTTATCCTTTATGTATAATGAGCAACTATTTCACAAGAGATCAGATATTCACTTAATTCAGCAAAATTCCACAAATGCCCTTACCGTCAGTCACAGGGACCACCTCTTCAGTCTCAAAGACAGTCTTTAGCACAGAGGTGATGGATGTAGTCTGGTAAAAGAATGGCGAGGTGGCCATTAACTTTAGCTCTGGAAGTGTAGATTCACCCAACCCGATAGACACAATGGTTGTCCCTTCAGATTTGATAGTACGTGCCACCTTCATCACATTATCCTTCGAATCCCCCCCTGTCACCGTGACTAGAAACTGCCGGTAGCCTTGTTCATTACGGCCACCAGACGCTGTAGTGAAGAAGTGTGCATGGGCGTATTCCAGGGCATCGCCCAGGTGACGAGACCTGTTGGGACGCAGCGGCAGCCTGAATTTCCTAAGAGCTGCCAAGTACTCTTCCTTGGTGTTGTGGGTGTTCAGTAAGAACTCCACCTTGGTGTCCTGGGCAAACTGGGCCAGACCCAGGCGCATCGTTTTAGTGCTCGGGTTGAGTTGGTTGACCAGTCGCATCAGAAGGGTTCTGACCAGCTGGAAGTCTGCCTGCATCATATTGCTGTCCACCAGGAAGAAGATATCAGAGAATTTTGGGATTAGAGCTGAAAAAAAAGGAATACTTGTTATGACAACAGTGTGAATGTATGTCATATTTTATTTTCATTTTTAGAAATGGTCCTTTGAATGTTGACTTTAATGTTGGCACAAGCGGCCGTAACCAATGTCTGCCTCTCAAGGTTGCATACTTTTGCTTAGAACGGTATCCCATGGTACAACTAAGCAAGTCACTTGGATTACATAGTTTGCAAATTCAACATTCACAATTTGTTACAACATACAGTATGTTTTCTTATAAAAGTCCCTTACCCATCCTCTGGTTCTCCATGGAGACACAGACAGTCTGCAGCAGACCCTGAGAAAGTGTTTGTAGGGCCTGGAAACTTTCTATGTTGACCAGGAAATGCTCATGGGGCCTGTTAGCGATATACTTCAGCTCATTGATGTTGGCTGCCCCAACTCCAATAGCAAACACAATGACCCCTTGCTGCCTTAGCGCCTTGGCTGGCAGCGTTACGTTGTCCGCAGACTCCCCATCAGTGAGCACCACAGCAATCTGAGGCACCCTCTGATCAGCGCGGCTACCGTTGGCCTTGGTGAAAAACTCTTCCCGAAGGACAGTAATGGCTTTGCCGGTGGCTGTGCCTCCCCCGAGCTGTGGAAGGCTGTCCACTTGCTCCAGTAGGGCCCTTTGTTCCGTATGTTCCCCCAAATGGAATTGCTTCTGGATCTCATTACTGAACTGGGCCAGTCCTACGCGAACCTTGTCCGCACCGATATCCAGCCCCTCGATGAAGCTGTGGAGAAACCTCCGAACCTCCTGGAAGTTTGTAGGGCTGATGCTGGTGGAGCCATCCACAAGGAACACAATGTCAGCCACTGTGGCGTTGAGGCACTCTGGAGATTAAGAAAAATAATAATGTAATTTATTTATAAAGAATATTTTTCAAATTGAAGCAATAAATACACTGTTATAGTACCTTGTACCACTTTGGATATTGGTCTCTTTGCCTCATCTACGGTAGTACAGAGCACCTGGATGAGGCTCTGGGAGATCCCCTGCAGTGCAGCAAAGTCTGACACGCTGTACACGTGCTGGTTGTGAGGTGTAGTGGCAATCTCCTTCAGCTGATCTTCGTCTGCTTCTTTGATCCCGATGGCGTACAGCGTGACGCCCTGCTTCTTCAGCTTAAGGGCATGCAGCCCCACATTGTCCATTGATTCACCATCAGTGATGACCACACCGATCTGGGGCACGTTCTCATTCACCCGGCTCCCTGCGCGGTCAACAAAGAGCTCATTAAGCAGGAAGTCCAGGCCCAGACCAGTGTTGGTTTCACCACCCATATAAGGCAGGTTTTTAATGTACTGCAGGATGTCCTGTTTGTCCTGGAAGGTGTTGAGGAGGAACTCGGTGCGCGGTGTGTTGCTGTACTGGACCAGACCGATGCGCACCTGGTCGGGGGCCACGTCAAAGCTGTTAACCAGCGTGTACAAGAACTGGCGAATCTGTTTGAAATTCTCTGAGCCGATGCTCCATGAACCGTCCACCAGGAAGACGATGTCGGCCACGGCCTCTTCCTTGCAGACTGGGAGGGGAAGAAAATGGTCGTCAGCCAATGGAATTCCGTACAAGTGTCTAAACCACAAGGTTTTTGGTACATGGGATGAGCAATGAAAGCAATTAATCAATAAATTAATCTATTAATCAAATGTTATTTTTAGCGTGCTTTTATAAAAACCCATTTCTTATAACTGCTCAGCAGTCTAAAGCCCCAAAGAGTTGGTCATAATTTTACATTTGTGTGGTATTTCTTCAATGCGTCTATGTCTATGTTTATGCCGTTCTGGACTGTGGTCTGCATTCTGGAATGATTCAGATGTCAGGAGACAAACATGCTTACCTGTTTTTTGTGCTCCGTTAACCAGAAAACATGTTGCTATGGTGAAGATGGCCAGGAGGCCCTGTGTCCCCTCCATGTTGGAACGTTTCTCTAGTCTCTCTCCTTGAACATAAACATGGACAGATCAACTGCTGGAACACAGAAAGTTGCAGTTTATCAGATCAAGTTGTGTTGACAACAGATTCAACTGAAATGTGGTTAGATCTAATTTAAACATAGCATCCTGTGACATCCTAGCCTTCATTTCTAAATTTTTCTTACACGATAACAGATTATTTTGCACTACTCATGCTCATGCTCAGGGTTGGGGAGTAGGATTACATGTGCAGATACATCTGAAAAACGACATGATTACTTCAAGGATTATTTTTAAATTCAGAAAGGATGTTTTTGCGAAATAAACAAATCTAACACTTCTGTTTTTTTCAATGACATTCAAATCAGCATTGAAAAAATGAGCAAGTTTAAGTTTGTTCTACCTGAGCGAGTCTGACCACAATGATGGCACACCAAATGTGTTTGACGGATTGCGGGAAAAGAGCAGGAATGGGCTTCTGTAGTCTACAATCAAAGCTATGTCTTCCAATGGTGCGACTGCTGTCGGCTTCAAAAGATCATCCAACTTGGAGGTAAGGATGACAGCCGTGGTCTAGTCTACGGCGATACGGATATCAATTATTGATATCTACATAGCGCATTGATGTGAATCACACTGCTGCTCTCTCTTTTAGCTATTTGCGCCTTATGGATTGTTGTTGTTGTGGATGGCTGTTCCCAAATCTATATGTGTATTTGAACCCAATAAATGTTTGAATTCAAGAAGTTAAAGCTGCCTTTCAATCATTGTTTTTGAAACCAGTGGACAGCCGGTGAAAAATGTAGTCTTGCAACAGCTGCATAGTGTAGATCCCAGCCTATGGAATAAAGGTGGGGCTTTTATTGCTCAATCTAATTCATGCTAATCAAAAAAAATCCATAGGCCTAATGGACACATGCTCAACCTTGTACACTTTTAATAGACTTACAAGGGACAATCTGTAGTTGCTACATCCATTTTTAGACTTCTAAATTGTATGTATATGTGCCTCATGAGCTTAATTAAACTGTCACATTTGTCATGACGTTGCCCTCTTTGTGTACAGCAAGCCCCATCCCCCTCTCCCTGCCTCCTACAACTAGGCTGCTGTGGTCAGAGAGGTCGTAAATTCCAGGAAGAGATTATCTCCTCATGGCCACAGTATAGTGACAGAGTGAATTTTCAGAACAAATGAATTTCTTCCACCTCACAGAACTTGAGGTCCGAACAACATTTATGTTCCGGAGAAGGTATAAAAGATCAGTGAAGAATCCAGCTACGAACTGGTCTGTTTGTTACAACTTGGTAAAACTCATGGGATACGGTGAGGCCTCATTACCATAACGCTGTTTATAGAATAGCCTCAGATATGAGTTTGACATCTAATTGTTGTATAATATGAATGAGTGTGGATGATACCGTTTGTAAAATTGTGTAATGTGATTTTGGACTGTTTAATGAAGGAAACTCCAATTCCCTTTTGAGTTTAACTAAATCAGAGGACCGCCCATGAGCCAAGTTAGGGTCGGGCATCCTGGGACAGGCCCTTTTCTGCAACTCCCGAATAAAACCCCAACTTTGAGAAGTTTTCAACAGACCATGTTTTCTATCAATCACAAGAGGACAACGGTTGCAGATGATTGCTGAATCTTTTAAACATACCACGTAGTTAAACTCTTAAGACTATTGATACCGACAGAATAAGAACAAGTCTTTGATATTAATTAACTAGTCTGCAGCTAGGAATTCGGTATCATTGAACGTGAAGAACGACAACCGCCGAAACATGAATGAATGTCACTCTGAACTATCCACTCTAACCACGACAGAGAGAGAGAGACGGACAATTCTACAAAAGAAACAAACTTTTCAACAGCGATCAAGACGACACACTGAGCGTAAATATATATATATTGATTGTAATTGTTCCCGAATGAGTGAGCGTTCATGTGCAAAGGATTAGCATTTCAATTGTTACTCTGTAGTGACTTCTCAACTGACCTCCACTTCCCCTTTCATCTAACATGTCGCCATGCCGGTTTAGCCCGCTAGGGCACATTCCCCTATCATTTCTTGTAAACATATTTACTTGTTTGTTTATGCACTTCTGTGATTGTTTAGTTAGTTAATAAATAGATTATTTAAGACAGTTGATGTATGACTCATAGTGAAGACTGGGTTCATGCAGATAAGCAACAATTTACGAAGTTTGGAATGAGACTAACGTGAGGTAAAGTAATTAATTAATTAATTCGAAGACTAATTGATCAGATATAAAATATTTGAAAAGTTATATTAGGAAATTATAACTTTGTAATCTGAATATTTTCATTGGTGCCCCGACTTCCTAGTTAATTACAGTTACATGATTAATCAGTTGATCGTGCAATACTAATTACAGAGAATCTTTGATAAAAACTAAGAGAGTGGTTACATTTCTCCAGGCCCATCCCTTATCTTTTTGTCAAAACAGAGGCAGGGCAACCGTTTTGTTATTGTTTCATCTGTGGATTTGCCATTTAAACATCTGCATATTATCAAGATATTAAAGTGTCACCAACAAAAAGGTAAACAATAGGCCTATAGCAAGTGCAGCATATGACATTAATTTTTCCCATGTAAATTGCACTTTTCAGTAGTGCTCAAAGCATGCCATTCCATGATGGCAGCATTCATCATTCAACTCAAATCAATGAGCCTAATCAATCCTCCATGACAACAAAATCATAAACAACAGAGTAGGGCTGGCTAATAAGTCCTTCATTTTGGGGTCATGCTCAGATAAAACAATTTGGCTAATCTATACTTTCATATTTCCAAGTCCTATTCTTGAAGATCAAGGGGCATAACATTTATTGGAATGACTGGAATTCTGCTAGACTTTTAATGTAAAAATACAATTGAATCGTATAATTATATGTAGTAGAAAGTGATGGGTTAGAAGAAGCCTACAAAACCAACCCATAAAGTTTAAATTTAACCCATATATGGCCAGCTATGTAAACTTTAACATTGATTTATCTTGCAATAGATGTCGATCAATTGGTAACATATATTTTTGGCTTCTTCTAATGCCGCTTAAGGGAAAGCAACCAAAAAGTACCGAAATGTAATCAGATTACATTACTGAGTTTGAGTAATCCAAAAGTTACATTATTGATTACAATTTTGTACAGGTAACTAGTAACTGTAACGCATTACATTTAGAAAGTAACCTACCCAACCCTGCTCATGCATGTGTAACAGTGTTGCTTCCGTCACTCTCCTCACCCCAACCTGGGCTAGACGAAGCATCGTTACCGATCGCTCCACAAAAGCCTTCACATTAGTACCTTGGACCACTGCAGAGCAAGGGAAACAACTACTTCAAGGTCTCAGAGAGAGTGTTGTCACCGATTGAAATGCCACTAGCGCGCACCACTAACTAGCTAGCTAGTTATTTCACACCGGTTACATATTAGTGCCTAAATTAGATCATACATTTTTTAAATAGTTTGTGGCAATGTGGAGGTGGAGGAAAGGGTACTGTGACAATTTGTGTATCTTACAGTAAAATCAAGGTCAAACATTTAATGACTTCAGAGCACAGTTGGCCAAACATGAAGCATCTGGATGAAATGGATTTCTCTGGGTTGCTGCTCTGTCAATAGATAGCCAATCAGTTCCAGATGCAGTGCATCAGACAACATCTAAGGTCCCTGATTGCTTGTGTGTTTGTGTTAATGTGTGCGTGTGTCTATGTGTGTTTGCACACGATTGCACATGCATGTGTGTGTGCGTGTGCATGTACCTCAGAAGTGTGGGCGATAACACTGGATTGATGGATTGACTGGATTGACATACTCTTGACTGATAATATTTAATTTAATTTATTGAGTGAATTGGCAGTAGAGTTGTTTCCATGTTACTCTAAATTGAGTAAATTACAGTTTGCAGAGTTAAATATAAACACTGAATAGAGTAGAAATAACTCTGAAAATTGAACTCTGCAACAATAGTTATTTTTACTCTATTTAGACTGGGACCAAATTATATCTTTTGTAGAGTATAATTGTATTCAATTTGAGTAAAATTTACTCAGATAAATATACTGTGTAGGAGAACCCTTTAAAGAACCCTTTTTGGTTACATGTAGAAACCTTTTGGGTTCCATGAAGAATACTTTCCATAGAGGGTGCTACATGGAAAAAGGGTTCTACCTAAAAACCAGAAAGGTTTCTACATAGATCCAAAAAGGGTTCTCCTATGGGGATATCCGAAGAACCCTTTTGAAAGCCTTTTTTTCTAAGTGCACACACACACTGGTCCTCTATCACACTTTTAGGAGATTTGGTGTCCATTTGAGACATTGCCAGTGCCATCTATTTTGATGTTAAGGGAACAGAATAGTTATTTTCCTGCCTGGCAGTATGGCATGTGTGCACCACATTCTAGACCAAGAGCATGTCGAAGAGGGCCGCTTATCGGAAATATTCTTCCTCGTTTCTTTCACTCCCGAACAGGATTCATCTAATGCACAACACAGCTTATAAATGTGTTTTAGGACAAGATTCAGCTAATGTAAAACAGCCTATAATGTGTTTAGGATTCAGCTAATGGAAAACAGCCTATAAATGTGTTTAGGATTCAGCTCATGTAAAACAGCCTATACATGTCTTTAGGACAGGATTCAGCTAATGTAAAACAGCCTATAAATGTGTTTAGGATTCAGCTAATGTAAAACAGCCTATAAATGTCTTTAGGACAAAGGCCGTTTTGAAAATAGTTTATCTATGGATTATCTGTAGATTCGACCACCATTCCCAAATTGATTCCAAATATGGCGTCCTATCTTGCAAGCCACCTAAAATAAAAAATAAAATTCTGACAGGTTTCCCTTTAAAAAAACAATGCTTGATGTGCTTGGGCCAGTCAGACTTACTCCAGAGAAAAGGTAAGGGAAATGGCTAGAACATACTGTACAGTTTTTCAGTCAGAATGCGCAACAACAATCAACTCAGCAATTAAAACTGACCGTATCAACAGAGAGAGTGTGTCTGTGTGTGTGTGCCTGGTTAATGTGTACTGTATGTGTCTGGTTGTTTAAGAGTCTTATACCATTGCTTGTTGAGGCCCGATCCCAATGAGTTGAGAAATTCAGAAAACGGGGGTCCATCCTAACCGGATGCATCTGGACGTAATCAGGATTTGCAGACCCCCATTTCAAACAAGAATCGCATTTGAATGACAGTGATTGAAAGGGCGATCTTGACATCTCAGTTGTTCAGGTCAGAGTCCACTGAATATACTTACATCTGGGTCTAACAGATCTCCATGCACATTTCCTTCACTCTCTGTTCTCTACCTCGGTTTATTTAGGCATCGTTCAAAGCAGTTCCTTTCCAGTCAACAGAGTGAGGTCTAAAGAAGTGGGGGCCCATTGTTTTCAATGGCAAAACATCTATTCCACTCAGAAACTGTGGTCACAGATTGACCGTGAACATTCAGGCACAAGGGATCTGTTAACTTAGGGAGTACTTTAAAGCTTTCTACAGGACAATGATTACACCACCAACATTTGGTTTACCTCTTCATGACGAGTCAAGGTCAAGATTGTCTATGGTCAGAACGGTCCAGTACAATTATCCAAGACTGACTCTTTAACGTAACATATAAATCAACAATAGGGTTTCAGTGGCTGGTTTATTTCAAACTTAATTTCTGTTTGTTACCTATCAATCCATGTTGACTGTTGAACTGATGACTGTGGGGTTCTGGTAGGCATCAGTTATTAACTGCTTTAGCTGCATGACTGTTCCATTAAACATACACATCATCATCATCATCATCATAAAGCCTGAAGACGTGAATGGATCCTATTTCTTCACTACAGTTGTATGCTGTTGTTAGCTCTGCTGACAAGACGTCCTAGACCTGTGGGATAACCCCTCCTCTTTCTCTAAATAGAGAAGCCTAACATCTACATCTTATCACTTTCGATTTACAGCTGGTGCCGGCTGTGTTTTATACACAGACGTTGAGGCTTTAGGAGGTGTAAACAAAGAAACTTGGCTGTTTAATGTACAGAACTACAGGTCATGCTAGTCTGGCTGTGGACCACAGGGGCTTGTTTACACAGGCAGCCCAATTCAGATCTTTTGTCAATTATTTCCATATCTGATACCTATCTGATCTTGTCCCTAATGTGTAAACAGCAACAACAAAAAACACATGGAATCTGATCTTTTGACTTGTGATTTACTGTATACCACCACCATACTGTATGTGGATCTCAATCCTGACACAATTCTGATGGTACATATGTGACCTCAGTCTAGATGCTCAAATCAGAACTGATTTACTCTGAGGTGTTCCTTTTTTTGGACATGACCTGCCATTACCATGGCAACCACCCCAACATTTTAACTTCTACATGATCGGTGTCCCTATACTGGGATGGTTGAGCTAACGTGCGCTAATGTGATTTGCATGACAGTTGTAAGTAACAGCAAACTTTCCAGGACATAGACATGTCTTATATGGGATGAAAGCTTACATTTTTGTTAATCTAACACACTGTCCAATTTACAGTAGCTATTACAGTGATAAAATACCATGCTATAGTTTGAGGAGAGTGCACAACAACAAAAAACGTTTATTCCAGCAACTGGTTTGATATTTTCACCTCTGAAGGTAAATAATTGACTTACATTCAGTAATCTTGCTCTGATTTGTCATCCTGATGGTCCCAGAGATAAAATGTAGCATAGTCGTGTTTGATCAAATCTATTTTTATATTCAAATGTAGGAACTGTGTTCTACACTTTGAACCCCTGCTTTCTCTGGCTCCACATCTACTTCACATCTACTTCAGAGGCTACATCTGTGTGAATGAGCAAATCTGATATGGGTAAAATGTCTGGACACTGAGTCTGGACACTCAGAAAAAAAGATTGGATATGGAAAAAAAATGTGAATTGTGTTCTTCGGGTAGCTGTGTGAACACAGTCAGTTTGTTCACACAGCCAGAGTGTTTCTGAAAAGGCTTTTTACAGGGGGAGTGGCAGCAGCTTTTCCAGAAAACCACTATCACAGCTCATTTCAATCATATTGAAAATTCAGAAGCCTGTGAAACTGTTCCTGTTTAAAAAATATATGTTCTTATAGATTCTTATTTGTCATGAAGCTGAGTTAGATCACCTTGGCAGCAGTGGTTTCTGCAGTCTTACTGTTATTCACAATGTGGCGGTTGGTGAGTGATGCAGTTGACATCTATCAGTGGCTGAGGTTTCAACCAATGTTGCAGATTTAAGTAATGTAGTGTTGGCTACAATAGTGTTGCCATGCAGTACAGTAACAACCGCAGTAATTACACAATATTAATAACATTGTACTGTGTGACACTGATCATCAATAGAACAGAACACTACACTGAATTCGTATTGTAATGATCACATTGTACCAGATTGCTTAACTATAACAATATGTAAGGCTACTTGAACCATAAGCAGTTGGAGTAGCACTGATTAGATGTTATTGCTCGGCTGTTATTGGCTTCAAACTTGGCACACTTCTCTGATTTGGCTGTGATATGATGCAGTACCTCTGAGAAATTAAGTCAGGGCACTTATTGATGTGGCTGTTGTGGTTTGCATGTCATTGAAGACTAAAAACGGTATTGTTTGTGTTGCAAACTTTTGACAGACGTATATGTGGCTTTGGCAAGATCAAGTCTGAGCCTGGGGGTGAAACAATTACACATTGCCCTAAATGGTCTGAAAGGCCACTTTCCCGTTAATTGGCTCTGTCCTGTGTATTAAGCGGAAATTCTCCATTATGATATTCCGCAACAAATGAAGGGTGCACGTCCATGGGCATTGTGATGCAGACTGACACAACAAGAAGAGAACACGGTGTTTATCCTGAAAGGAAATAGAGCAACACTGAACGATATAATGAGAAAGTATCCAAACTTGGTCTTAACAAAAGTATCCCGTCTAAATGAAAAGGTGATTTGGAAAGACAGGTGGAGGGCAGGGCAGAATAATGGTTACAGATGCAGGATCTTCATTTCACCAGTTTCTCACAACAGGAAAGAATCCTACAGCAAAAGGAAATGTGAATTATTGTGTGGTTTATAATGAATGGATTTGATGAGGAGCCTACATGTGGTGTCGAAGAAGGTGTGACAGAACCTGTAAACACACCTGGAGCAATTTCCTGAACATTAAAAAAATATTTGCCCCAACAGCAATATAAACAGGAAACCATAAACAGTCACTCGATGGTCTGGTCTCTGGGTTGGACCTGCTGATGGATTCACTCTGCTCTGTGGTGTGTGTGTGTGTGTGTGTGTGTGTGTGTGTGTGTGTGTGTGTGTGTGTGTGTGTGTGTGTGTGTGTGTGTGTGTGTGTGTGTGTGTGTGTGTGTGTGTGTGTGTGTGTGTGTGTGTGTGTGTGTGTGTGTGTGTGTGTGTGTGTGTGTGTGTGTGTGTGTGTGTGTAGCACCTATAAACTGTGCTTGACTGTGTTTATCTGGTCAGACGAAGACTCAACATGGTGTCTTGAGTTTACAACCAGCATCACAAACACTGCTCAACCTCAATCCTTGATTCATGGTTTCCTGGAAAGTCAAACCCAGCATCATAAGGTACTAACATCCCAGCATCATAAGGTGCTAACATCTCAGCTTCATAAGATGCTAACATCCCAGCATCATAAGATGCTAACATCTCAGCATCATAAGATACTAACAGCCCAGCATCATAAGGTGCTAACATCCTAGCATCATAAGGTGATAACATCTCAGCATCATAAGATACTAACAGCCCAGCATCATAAGGTGCTAACATCCTAGCATCATAAGATGCTAACATCTCAGCATCATCAGATACTAACAGCCCAGCATCATAAGGTGCTAACATCCCAGCATCATAAGGTGATAACATCCCAGCATCATAAGATACTAACATCCCAGCATCATAATATACTAACACCCCACCACTGCGACTTGTATGCTCTAGACGGCTGGCCCTCGCTACATATTCGTCGCCAGACCCACTGGTTCCAGGTCATCTACAAGTCCATGCTAGGTAAAGCTCCGCCTTATCTCAGTTCACTGGTCACGATGGCAACACCCATCCATAGCACGCGCTCCAGCAGGTGTATCTCACTGATCATCCCTAAAGCCAACACCTCATTTGGCCGCCTTTCGTTCCAGTACTCTGCTGCCTGTGACTGGAATGAACTGCAAAAATCGCTGAGGTTGGAGACTTTTAGCTCCCCCACCAACTTCAAACATCAGCTATCTGAGCAGCTAACCGATAGCTGCAGCTGTACATAGTCTATTGGTAAATAGCCCACCCATTTTCTCCTACCTCATTCCCATACTGTTTTTATACTGTTTTTATTTATTTACTTTTCTGCTCTTTTGCACACCAATATCTCTACCTGTACATGACCATCTGATCATTTATCACTCCAGTGTTAATCTGCAAAATTGTAATTATTCGCCTACCTCCTCATGCCTTTTGCACACATTGTATATAGACTCCCCCTTTTTTTCTACTGTGTTATTGACTTGTTAATTGTTTACTCCATGTGTAACTCTGTGTTGTCTGTTCACACTGCTATGCTTTATCTTGGCCAGGTTGCAGTTGCAAATGAGAACTTGTTCTCAACTAGCCTACCTGGTTAAATAAAGGTGAAATAAAATAAAATAAAAAATCATAAGATACTAACTTCCCAGAATCATAAGGTACTAACATCCCAGCATCATAATGTACTAACATCCCAGCATCATAAGGTACTAATACCCCAGCATCATAAGGTACTAATACCCCAGCATGATAAGGTACTAATACCCCAGCATCATAAGGTACTAATACTCCAGCATCATAAGGTACTAACATCCCAGCATCATAAGGTACTAACATCCCAGCATCATAAGGTACTAACATCCCAGCATCATAAGGTACTAACAGCCCAGTATCATAAGATACTAACAGCCCAGCATCATAAGGTACTAACACCCCAGCATCATAAGGTGCTAACATCCCAGCATCATAAGGTACTAACATCCCAGCATCATAAGGTACTAACATCCCAGCATCATAAGATACTAACACCCCAGCATCATAAGGTACTAACACCCCAGCATCATAAGGTCATAAGGTGCTAACACCCCAGCATCATAAGGTGCTAACACAGCATCATAAGGTTTAACATCCCAGCATCATAAGGTACAGCAACATCCCCAGCATCATAAGGTACTAACATCCCATCAGCATCATCAAAGGTCATAAGATACTAACATCCATCATAAGCAACACCCCAGCATCATAAGATCATAAGGTGCTAACACCCCAGCATCATAAGGTGCTAACACCCCAGCATCATAAGGTACTAACATCCCAGCATCATAAGGTACTAACACCCCAGCATCATAAGATACTAACATCCCAGCATCATAAGGTACTAACATCCCAGCATCATAAGATACTAACACCCCAGCCTCATAAGGTACTAACATCCCAGCATCATAAGATACTAACACCCCAGCCTCATAAGGTACTAACATCCCAGCATCATAAGGTACTAACACCCCAGCATCATAAGATACTAACATCCCAGCATCATTTGTCATCCATTGACACACTTCATTAGTGAACAACCATACTTTAACAGGGGAATGGTCTATTATGCAACTGTACAGCATGGTGATTAATGGTGGGTAGTATGATAAGCATGATCTGCAGTAGTCTGGAGTGTCTGTGAAATACTGTTACAGCATCCAGCTGGCAGGAGGCTCCACTACCAGTGAACACCATTTATCTACAACCAACACACCCATTTTGGGAAGAAAGACTGTCACAGAATGTTTGAGAAAGTTATCAAAATGTTCTCAGAACATGATTTTGGCAAATGGACAAGAATTTCTTACAATTAATTTCAAGCACACATGCACGTACGCACACATACCATTCTACTGTTTATTTTTGATCCGGTTTATCCACGGCAAAGATATATATTTTCCATAATAATTTGAACCTAATTAATTTGTTCATTTCACTCTTCAAACATGTTGAACATACAAGTTGCGCATGCTGTCTATAGCCTAACTATAATCAACAAGGCAGCTGTATTATCTTTGTAGCCCTAAATGTTTAACATTTCAGAGTAGACTATTCACTTGCTGAACTTAAATGAACGCAAACTGCGACAACAGGTAGGCCTATCCAATGGACACCATCATTAGAGGGATTTGTGATCAATTCACTTCAGCCTATTTATTTTATTAGCCTACATGATTATTTTATATTTTAAAAAATGTACTTAACAACTTTGCACTTAGAATAACATCCTCAAAACCACCCATTGACTTCAAAAGTTTGTCTATAAAAACCTACATTATATTTCCAAGTATGTCCCTCAAAAGGATAATTAGGCATATACACTGAGACATTGTCAGCAAATTCGTTAAATCACAACATTTTTGTATTATTTAAATGTAGACTAGGTTTGAATGCACAACAAACAAAAAAAGCGTGAGGAAAATGTATAAACTTACAATGTGGCTGATGCACTATCTGGTGCGCGCAGGCAGGAATCCCATTCCCTTATAGAACCCAAAGCCCAATCTTGTTCTGCAGAAATTGGGGACGGCCGGCCACTCCTCACACCCCGCCCCGAATCATCGAATGGTTAGGCAAAGAGTAGCCTACAGTATTCACCCCGCTACTATTCGGTATAGTCTACACGACCTGTGCGTCATACACACCCCTACATCCCCCTGAATTAGTTCTACCGGGAAAATGTATGTTCGGAGCCGCGGGAAGGAATTGTAAGGAAGTTCTGAAGCAGATATAAATAGTAAAGTGATGTAACAGCAGTGGTTATTTGTACCAGGAGACTAACACCATTACATATTGCTGTTATAATATTAGCCTTTACAATATAGGCCTAGTGTTGTTGGTCTTTATCGGTTATGCAAGGCTCTCTCAATTTGGATGAATTGGTTCCTCTGGGGAAATTCAAACGGCTGATTGAGGACCATTTGTTTTCTACGATTGTGTTTTGCAAGAGGAGCGGGAATGTGCCTCCAGTGCTACATGCTCCGTTTAACGAGATTTACAAACCTCACAACTGTCACGACTCCGACCGAAGGTGGCTCCCCTTCCCGTTCGGGTGGCGCTCGGCGGTCTTCGTCGCCGGCCTACTAGCTGCCACTGATTATTTTCGCCCCCTTCTTGTGTGTTTATTGATTACACCTGTTTTGAGTTTGTTGTAATTAGTTGGCCTTTATTAGTCAGCCGGCCCGCCCGTTTCGTTGTGCGGGATTGATTATTGTAACCCTGGTGTTTAATAAAGACGAACGTGTTGGTGTATGTTCGTATATAGTGCTGGACTGTTTTCGTTTCCCGTGTCTGGGGCATTTTGTTTTGAGCACCCAGTGTTTAGTTGGGTGGCCGTGTGTGCATTTAAAGAGCACTATATTGAACTTTCCTGCGCCCGACATCACACTAGACACCCAGTACCTTACAACAACCTTGCCAAACCTCACAACCTTGTCTTGCTTTTCTGTAACTTTCAGTGACAATTACTAACACCTTTGATCATTTTGCTGTTACCTATCCAGACCTAGCAGGACAGGTGAAATATAACTGCACCTCTCTGCTCTAGGACACCCCACTCCAAAACACACCTTCTGTGATCTCCATCCCATTTCTGACACCAGTGCAGAAGAAGTTGGGGCTCCCGAGTGGTGCAGTAGTCTAAGGCATTGCATCTCAGTGCTTGAGGCATCACTACAGACACCCTGGTTCAAATCCAGGCTGTATCACAACTGGCTGTGATTGGGAGTCCCATAGGGCAGCGCACAATTGGCTCAGCATCATCCGGGTTTGGCCGGTGTAGGCTGTCATTGTAAATAAGAACTTGTTCTTAACTGACTTGCCTAGTTAAATTAAAAAAGTTGTGATGCCAAGAGGTCTGACTCTGAAACCTTTTTCACTCAGCAGACATTTATCCTTGGGCAACACTTGTCAAGGTTTAAACTCAGTCCAGTTACCATGCTAACCCCACACTGGCATATAGTAGCCTAGGCCAGTGGTTCCCAGCTCCGGTCCTCCAGTATCCCCAACAGTACACAGTTTTATTGTAGCCCCGGACAAGCACACTTCAACTTGTCAACTAATCATCGGGCCCTCAATGAGTTGAATCAGGTATGTTTGTCTGGGCTACAACACGTGCTGTGGGGGTACTGGAGGACTGGAGTTGGGAACTGCTGGGCGAGGCTACAACTAGTTATATTTATGGCCTCATTTAGCTATAAAACTCACCACAGAACTGCAGCATACACAACCCTTTTTACATAAATATCTTTTATATTCAATTTTAGGCATGAATTGCCTCCCACGCCACTCTGCCTCTTGAACAATGAAATACATTCGTTTCCAGATCATTGGTTTTTGGTCTACACTCCCTGAATGTAATAGCTGAGTGAGTTAGGAATTGAGCTCAACCCTGCATCTTTTTAATAAACATGACAAGACTGATTTCTCAACATAAAAAAATGTACTGCCAGTGTACTTGTATTTGGCAACTCATGTTTAGATATCATAGATGTGACGGGCTAATGGTCTGATGAATACTTTGCGGTGGGCTTTCTTAGTTTGTTCAGACATGTGCGAGCATAGCCGCGGGATGTAGGAGTACTGAGGAGTTGGGAACTGCTGGGCTAGGCTAGCCCAGCTATGTAACGGATCTCGTCCTCCTCTTCTGAGGAGTTGGGAACTGCTGGGCTAGGAGTTGGGAACTGCTGGGCTAGGCTACCCCAGCTATGTAACGGATCTCGTCCTCCTCTTCTGAGGAGTTGGGAACTGCTGGGCTAGGCTACCCCAGCTATGTAACGGATCTCGTCCTCCTCTTCTGAGGAGTTGGGAACTGCTGGGCTAGGCTACCCCAGCTATGTAACGGATCTCGTCCTCCTCTTCTGAGGAGTTGGGAACTGCTGGGCTAGGCTACCCCAGCTATGTAACGGATCTCGTCCTCTTCTGAGGAGTAGCGAGAAGGATTGGAGGACCAATGCGCAGTGTGGTAAGTGTCCATAATGTTTAATCAAACACAACAGAACAAAACAATAAGCTCATCCTGACACGACCCTCCAGCATGACAATGCCACAAGCCATACTGCTCATTCTGTGCGTGATTTCCTGCAAGACAGGAATGACAGGAATGTCCAAGTGTGCATGTTGAAAATGTGACATGCTTTATATCTGTCAGGAATCCTCCCTCTCTGTGAAAATAATGTTCACCATTTGAGTTATCAGAATCTATAATCTAGAGTAAAACATGGCCCAGAGGCATCTAGTCTGATTGAAGACAGACTTCCCTTCTCTTTCTCTCTATCTCTTCATCCGTCCCACTCCCCTCGCTTCCCATTTCTGGTTCATGTCATAAATCATAGGGCCTGGCCCTGGGGAAGGGCCTCCTGTAGCTTTACGGGACCATGCTGCGTTCACTCAGCTCCCATTTATTCATTAAACACTCTGGCTCTATCCAGAGACAGCCCCTCACAGCATCCTCAGAGATAACCCTCACATCATCCTCAGAGACAGCATTTACAGCATCCTCAGAGACAGCCAGCCTCTCACAGCATCCTCAGAGACAGCCAGCCTCTCACAGCATCCTCAGAGACAGCCAACCACTCACAGCATCCTCAGAGACAGAGAGCCTCACAGCATCCTCGGAGACAGCCCTTACAGCATCCTTAGAGACAGACAGACCCCCACAGCATCCTCAGAGACAGCCCTTACAGCATCCTCAGAGACAGTCCTTACAGCATCCTCAGAGACAGACAGCCCCTCACAGCATCCTCAGAGACAGCCCTTACAGCATCCTCAGAGACAGCCTTTACAGCATCCTCAGAGACAGACAGACCCTCACAGCATCCTCAGAGACAGCCCTTACAGCATCCTCAGAGACAGACAGACCCTCACAGCATCCTCAGAGACAGCCCTTACAGCATCCTCAGAGACAGACAGACCCTCACAGCATCCTCAGAGACAGCCCTTACAGCATCCTCAGAGACAGCCCCTTACAGCATCCTCAGAGACAGACAGACCCCCACAGCATCCTCAGAGACAGCCCTTACAGCATCCTCAGAGACAGACAGACCCTCACAGCATCCTCAGAGACAGCCCTTACAGCATCCTCAGAGACAGCCCTTACAGCATCCTCAGAGACAGCCCCTTACAGCATCCTCAGAGACAGACAGACCCTCACAGCATCCTCAGAGACAGCCCCTCACAGCATCCTCAGAGACAGACAGACCCTCACAGCATCCTCAGAGACAGACAGACCCTCACAGCATCCTCAGAGACAGCCCCTTACAGCAGCCTCAGAGGCAGTACAGTACGTTCTGATGGCATGACGTGTGTACAGAAGTTTAAGGGCATCTAAATACACCTCTCTTGAAGTAACCCTCATTTTGACAGCGACACACTGTAGCCATGCTCTTCTTATCGAAACATTCCTCAACTTCAACCCTCTAAAGATGTTTTCATCTTTGCTTGCCATACAATTCTTTAACCACTAGAAGTCATGCTTATGTATGGACACTTTCCCATCATTTATCAGGTGCGTACACACAAAAAACACTAAACCTTGCGTGCGCCTGTTTTCCTCGAAGATTGGTATTTATCCATTTGGAACTTGATGGTAAAGTGATTTTCTTACATTTTTTGAACAATTTCTGTTTTTTACAGTATAAAACATCCAAATACAAACTAGAACATACAGACGCACACTAACATTGACTAAATCACCCCTGCCCAGACCCACCTGCTCACACCCCCATCTCCAGCATCTGTGTCACTCTCCGCCACATTGCCTCAAACGGCACCATTTTGTTTCTCTCCGTCGCCGCCCACGCGCTTTCAACATTTAGATAATAACGACCTTTCCATTGTGTTACTGCTGGAAGATTGGTTGATTTACAGTTTTTAAGTATATGTTTTTTTTTTCAAGATTATTGACAAGTAAAATTTTGTCCAATCTATGTTGTATCTCCACGCTCATGTGCCATGTCTTGAAATATTAAGACAGGAGGATTAAAAGTACATTTACATTGTAATACTTCTGACAGCCAACTTCCTAACTCCGCCCATAAATGTTGAACAAGAAAACCAGTGTGCAATTTACTTTGAGTGATTGTGGAAATCTTTGCCCCTGTCTACCATGTTGTTGTTCAGCCCACCATGCTGAACATTTACATCCATACATAGGAGCATGATGTTCTGTCAGTGGTGGCAGCCAGGTTGCATGCGGGATGCATGTATCTGCATGTTGGGCCTTCGCAGTTCCTGACTTCCATTATGTTAGCCTGAGGGCAAAACAGGCCCAGCTGAGACAAAGACCAGTCCATATCAGATTTGAATTGCATGCTGCAGGCACTTATCTGCATGTGAACTTATTCTTAATGGAGGCTGCTAACAATGGCCAGAACGGAGCCAATGGAATGGCATCAAACACCTGGAAACCATGGAAACCATGTGTTTGATACCATTCCACTGATTCCACTCCAGTCATTTCCACGAGCCCGAGCTCCCCAATTAAGGTGCCACCGAACTCCTGTGTTAGAGCAAGAGATTTCTGTTTTTCTCATGTCTGAGGAAATGAGAAATCTATTGTACATTAAAAAACAATTTACCAGGACACTTTGACATAGCTTTTAGCTTCAGTGTTGAATAAGAGTGAGATAGAAAAGGTAGCTGGGCGCTTGACTCGTCAATGTTTCCATCAAGGCCAAGTTTATTGCAATGAAAGGACTCCTTCAGGTCTGATCTGGGGAGAGCCAAATGCTATTTGAGATCCATTACATTGTTTAGATTGGACTTTGCAGACACTTGAATCTAACAACTTTAGCCAAGAACTGTGTTCTCATTCTTCGCACAGTCTTGTTCAGTTGACTGAGTCAGACCTCCATGTCATTCTGAGGTGAAGACTGTGAAACTGTTATAATGTGAGGAAGTGCATCCTGTAGAAACTTCTCTAAGAGGACATTGAACCTTCAGAGGGCCTTGAATCTTCACTACTGGCAAAAAATTTAGGCCACACACAGCGATACTTCATCCAAAGATTGCACTGTGTGCTATGTATTTGTGTAGCCTACTTTATGAAATCCCCTGTAATTGACTCTATCGGCCTCAGTAGAAGCTGCTGTAAGGTAGCAGTAAGGATTGTGTGGGGTGTAAACTGTATGAGATGGGAGGATACTTTGCAGGGGAGCCCCACCCTCTCCTGTTACACAGACTGCTAGCAGAGAGAGAAGCAAACACACCTGGACAACCCAAATCTGTGGGATATTCACATTTGCACATATATGCAAAAAAGAGAAAGGTAAGAAATGCCACTTTATTAAACACATACGTATTCTAAAGTGCTGAGAACCTACCACTGGTCACTTTAGAAGAGTTTGGAACAAATCCATTTGTCAGTTTAGAACCATGCCACTTGTCTTTAGAATGGTAAGGAAACCTCTCCGTTGTCAAGTGTGGATTCAATGGGATCTGAAGTTAAGTCATAAGCATTATACACAAAAGCATTTGGAAATACCAGTATTGGAAAATAATTTGTCAATACATGTTTTTTTAAACACTGTACTTTATTTTTGAAAAGCATTTACTCTTGTTGACTTATTGAAGGTAGGTAGTAGATACCGATGTTGACTGAGGAAAATTCTGATGCATTTATATTTGGATGATGATTACAAAGACCTACAACAGGATGTATGGAGGCTGGGTGTGAAGAGGGGTTTCAGGCTTTGACCACCCAAGCTGGATGTGCTTAAACATTCTCTTTTCATTGAATAATTTTCTTTGGCCTAGGTTCTCCTGAAGTCCCTTCTCCCCTGCGTCTCCAGGGGGCCTCTACCATGATGAAGCTGACCGGTGCTATTCTACTTCTCTCGTTGGTGACGCTAGTCCACGGTGCCTGCTCTCTCAATGGGAGGAACAGAGGAGACCTCTATGGTAGGCTATCAAGCTAAGCTTTAGCTGAGTAGCCTTGCTCTCCTGCCCACTCTTTTTTTACTTAGCAAGATGTTATGCCAATGCTTAACACAAGCATAAAACACAAGAATCCTTAATGTTGCCAAGTGAAAGGGTAGTACATGTTAATTTAGATGCACTTTAAAGGGCAACTCCATCACATTTCAACCTCCTTTTCATCATCTCCAGCACCGTACCATAGTCAACACATAGCCAACACGTTTTTGTATAATATTTTTTTGTTGTTGAAAACATCCTACATGATGACATCATCAAAAGTTTCAACATTTTAAAAACAGTGATTTTAGAACACTATGAGATTGGCGGTGACGTGCGGATCAAAGAAAAATAGCCTCCCTCTGGCTAGAAACTCGTTGAAGGTTTTGAAAATCACCGTTTAAAATAATAAATGTATCCTTCCTGTGATGTCAGAGAAGCACTTCTTTGGACTTCTTTCCTCTTATCTTGTTAAACCACAGATCATATAAATGTATCCTTCCTGTGATGTCAGAGAAGCACTTCTTTGGATGTCTTTCCTCTTATCTTGTTAAACCACAGATCATATAAATGTATCCTTCCTGTGATGTCAGAGAAGCACTTCTTTGGCTTTCTTTCCTCTTATCTTGTTAACCACAGATCATATAAATGCGCAATTTTCACATACAGTCAGTGCATTCGGAAAAGTATTCAGACCCCTTTATTTTTTCTCAATTTTGTTACAGCCTTATACTAAAATGTATTAAATTATTTTTTAACTCACCAATCTACACACAATACCTCATAATGACAAAGCAAAAACAGGTTTTTAGAAATGTTTGCAAATAAAAAATACTGAAATATCACACTTACATAAGTATTCAGACCCTTTACTCAGTACATTGTTGAAGCACCTTTCGCAGCAATTACAGCCTCAAGTCTTCTTGGTACGTCTCTACAAACTTTGCGCACCTGTATTTGGGGAGTTTCTCTCATTGTTCTCTGCAGATAATCTCAAGCTCTGTCAGGTTGGATGGGGAGCGTCGCTGCACAGCTATTTTCAGGACTCACCAGTGATGTTCGATCGGGTTCAAGTCCGGGCTCTGGCTGGGCCACTCAAGGACATACAGAGACTTGTCCCGAAGCTACTCTTGCATTGTCTTGGCTGTGTGCTTAGGGTCATTGTCCTGTTGGAAGGTGAACCTTCGCCCCAGTCTGTGGCCCTGAGCGCTCTGGAGCAGGTTTTCACCAAGGAGCTCTCTGTACTTTGCTCCGTTCATATTTTCCTCGATCCTGACGAGTCTCACAGTCCCTGAAACTGAAAAATATCCCCACAGTATGATGCTACCACCACCATGCTTCACCGTAGGGATGGTGCCAGGTTTCCTCCAGACGTGACGCTTGGTATTCAGGCCAAAGAGTTCAATCTTGGATTCATTAGACCAGAGAATCTTATTTCTCATGGTCTGAGAGTCTTTAGGTTCCTTTTGGCAAACTCCAAGTGGGCTGTCTGGCCACTCTACCATAAAGGCCTAATGGGTGGAGTGCTACAGAGTTGGTTGTCCTTCTGGAAGGTTCTCCCATCTCCACATAGGAAATCTGGAGCTCTTTCAGATTGACCATCGGGTTCATTGCCACCTCCCTGATCAAGGCCTTTCTCCCCATTTTTGCAAGTCTCATAGTAAAGGGTCTGAATACGTATGTAAATCAGGTATTTCAGTTTTTTATCTTTTATACATTTGCAAAAATGTCAAAAAACAGTTTTCACTTTGTACTGTGTGTAGATTGTTGTGAGAAAAAAATAATTGACTACATTTTAGAATAGGGCTGTAACGTAACAAAACCAAGGGGTCTGAATACTTTCTGAAGAGACCATTCTTCCGTGCTGGAGATGATATATGATTTTGGAAAGTGGCCAAATTGATTAACCAAACCCAAATGTGCTCAACCCCTGTAATAGAAAACAGAGGGAGGTCAGTAAATCTTGTTGTCAGTCAATATCCTCTGAGCAGTCGTTAGGAGGTTGCATGTAATCTCTCTACTGCATGTTGATATATGGAGTACCTGTGAAAAAAGACCTTTGACCTAAGATCTTTGGATTGAACCAGCCATTTTTCTACGTGTCTGTATAGGGCTAAAGCTTTGTTCACACTGCAGGCCTTAATGCTCAAATTTCTTTTCAAATCCATTCTGGAAAACTGACTTTCCAAACGCTGTGACCAAATTGGATTTGTGTTCAGAAAGCATTCTAGTTGTTATAGCAATGACCAGTGGTGTAAAGTCATTATGTAAAAAATACTTTAAAGTCCTACTTAAGTCGTTGTTTTTCTTCAGTATCTATATATTTTTTTGTTGACTACTTTTACTTTTACTCTACTACATTCCTAAAGGAAATATGTCAATTCTACTCCCATAAATTATCCCTGACACCCAAAAGTACTTATTACATTTCAAATGATCAGCCAGGACAGCAATATCCAATTTACGCACATACTGTATCAATATTATGCGTTGTCATCCCTACGGCCTCTGATCTGGTGGACTCACTTAACACAAATACTGCCTTTGTCATTTATGTCTGAGTGTTGCAGTGTGCCCCTGACTAGCCGTACATTTAAAAAAATACAGTTGTGCCGTCTGGTTTGCTTAATATAAGGAATTTGATGTATAGCATTTACTTTGTAATTTTATGACAATGAGTATGTTTTCCACCACTCTACATAAGTACATTTAAAACCAGATACTTTTAGACTTTTACTCAAGTAATATTTTACTGGGGGACTTTCACTTTTGTTTGAATCATTTTCTATCAAATATTCTGTAAAGAGATGTCATCCCATTTGAAAATGATCCTTGGCTGAGTTGGCTATATAGAAGCAGTTCTTCAGAAATGCTTGGGAATTGAGCTCACCAGTGGGAATTCCACATAATGTCTGTTCATGGATTTTTTTCATAGTTCCTTTCTTTTTGTAAATGACTAAAACAGAGTACATTTTCATCATATGTGTTGAAAACTGTCCTGAAGTTGAATTTAACCAGTCAGTTTAATGAAAAATAAGCCTGTTTCGGTACCCAGAAGAAAAATAAGCCTGTTTCGGTACCCAGAAGAAAAATAAGCCTGTTTCGGTATCCAGAAGAAAAATAAGCCTGTTTCGGTATCCAGAAGAAAAATAAGCCTGTTTCGGTACCCAGAAGAAAAATAAGCCTGTTTCGGTACCCAGAAGAAAAATAAGCCTGTTTCGGTATCCAGAAGAAAAATAAACCTGTTTCGGTATCCAGAAGAAAAATAAGCCTGTTTCGGTATCCAGAAGAAAAATAAGCCTGTTTCGGTATCCAGAAGAAAAATAAGCCTGTTTCGGTATCCAGAAGAAAAATAAGCCTGTTTCGGTACCCAGAAGAAAAATAAGCCTGTTTCGGTACCCAGAAGAAAAATAAGCCTGTTTCGGTACCCAGAAGAAAAATAAGCCTGTTTCGGTATCCAGAAGAAAAATAAGCCTGTTTCGGTATCCAGAAGAAAAATAAGCCTGTTTCGGTATCCAGAAGAAAAATAAGCCTGTTTCGGTATCCAGAAGAAAAATAAGCCTGTTTCGGTATCCAGAAGAAAAATAAGCCTGTTTCGGTATCCAGAAGAAAAATAAGCCTGTTTCGGTATCCAGAAGAAAAATAAGCCTGTTTCGGTATCCAGAAGAAAAATAAGCCTGTTTCGGTATCCAGAAGAAAAATAAGCCTGTTTCGGTATCCAGAAGAAAAATAAGCCTGTTTCGGTACCCAGAAGAAAAATAAGCCTGTTTCGGTACCCAGAAGAAAAATAAGCCTGTTTCGGTACCCAGAAGAAAAATAAGCCTGTTTCGGTACCCAGAAGAAAAATAAGCCTGTTTCGGTATCCAGAAGAAAAATAAGCCTGTTTCGGTATCCAGAAGAAAAATAAGCCTGTTTCGGTATCCAGAAGAAAAATAAGCCTGTTTCGGTATCCAGAAGAAAAATAAGAAAAAAAACTATATTGAACACAGTATCACCATTTAAAAAAATATTTTGTACATTTATTTTATGCCATGTCAAATCTAACATTATCCTCCCTTCCTGTTTCCCCAGACTGCCCAGCGGATGTGTACATTGTTCTGGACACCTCAGAGAGTGTGGCACTGAGGGCCAAGCCCTATGGCTCCTTTGTTGATCAGATCAAGCAGTTTGCCCTGGACTTTGTGGACCAGCTCAATACTAGGTGTGTATCACCTCCATACTGTCAGTTTCAGCTACATGACTGGTATTCATTAAGGAATTATGTGGTTAACAATGGGTGCTTTCAGGTCCCTTACTTCAATTCATGACATTTGGCAACTAAACGGTAATTAATGCTACGTAGTAATGATTATGGCGAGCTTGCCAAGAGAAATCAAGTGTCATGTTAGCGACAAGGCTTCTGGGAAACTCGTGCCTGACTCTTTATTTACCCCACAGACCAAAAACAATATCCATCCTCCTACAGAGGTTTCCATCGGAATACCTCCTGTTTCAGTTCTTAAACTCCCCTCTGTGATCATTATTCAAAAATACAGTCATATTGGACCAGTATTATTCACCACACACTCAGACCCACCCTGATAAGCGACATGCAGAATGACCATTGATAGCTGCTCTGGGCAGTAGTGTCCTCCTGACAATGTGTTGTTGATGATCATCTCAGGAGGTCTGCCTCACTACATGCAGTCTTATGAACACGGTTGTGTGTTGACCTCTGTGTGAACTGTGGTTCGGCAGTGATGAATTGGGGCTGAGAGGTAGTGTATGAGAGCAGCTTCTCTCCTTACATGGTGCTCAGGGTTGCGTTAATATGATGCTCTTGGAAAAGCACAAGCATACTGCTGTGGGCTAAAACAGAGTCACACAGAGTGTTTCTTGTTAGTCTTAAACAAATCTACCTTGAAACAAAAGTATACACCTCACACACATGGTTATGGGCTTAAAAAAAGAATAGACCTGTACCATGTCAGATATTATCAGGTATGAAGGTAAGACCCAGGTGCAGACACATCAAATGAACAATGGTTTAATAATCCAACAGGGCAGGCAATAGACAAGTCAAGGTAGGCAGGGGTCAGTAAACCAGAGGTGGGGCAACGGTACCGGACGGCAGGCAGGCTCAGGGTCAAGGTAGGCAGGGGTCAGTAAACCAGAGGTGGGGCAACGGTACCGGACGGCAGGCAGGCTCAGGGTCAAGGTAGGCAGGGGTCAGTAAACCAGAGGTGGGGAAACGGTACCGGACGGCAGACAGGCTCAGGGTCAAGGTAGGCAGGGGTCAGTAAACCAGAGGTGGAGAAACGGTACCGGACGGCAGGCAGGCTCAGGGTCAAGGTAGGCAGGGGTCAGTAAACCAGAGGTGGTGAAACGGTACCGGACGGCAGGCAGGCTCAGGGTCAAGGTAGGCAGGGGTCAGTAAACCAGAGGTGGAGAAACGGTACCGGACGGCAGGCAGGCTCAGGGTCAAGGTAGGCAGGGGTCAGTAAACCAGAGGTGGAGAAACGGTACCGGACGGCAGGCAGGCTCAGGGTCAAGGTAGGCAGGGGTCAGTAAACCAGAGGTGGTGAAACGGTACCGGACGGCAGGCAGGCTCAGGGTCAGGGTAGGCAGGGGTCAGTAAACCAGAGGTGGAGAAACGGTACCGGACGGCAAGCAGGCTCAGGGTCAGGGTCAGGGTAGGCAGGGGTCAGTAAACCAGAGGTGGGGAAACGGTACCGGACGGCAGGCAGGCAGGCTCAGGGTCAAGGTAGGCAGGGGTCAGTAAACCAGAGGTGGAGAAACGGTACCGGACGGCAAGCAGGCTCAGGGTCAGGGTAGGCAGGGGTCAGTAAACCAGAGGTGGGGAAACGGTACCGGACGGCAGGCAGGCTCAGGGTCAAGGTAGGCAGGGGTCAGTAAACCAGAGGTGGGGCAACGGTACCGGACGGCAGGCAGGCTCAGGGTCAGGGTAGGCAGGGGTCAGTAAACCAGAGGTGGTGAAACGGTACCGGACGGCAAGCAGGCTCAGGGTTAGGGTAGGCAGGGGTCAGTAAACCAGAGGTGGGGAAACGGTACCGGACGGCAAGCAGGCTCAGGGTCAGGGTAGGCAGGGGTCAGTAAACCAGAGGTGGAGAAACGGTACCGGACGGCAAGCAGGCTCAGGGTCAGGGTAGGCAGGGGTCAGTAAACCAGAGGTGGGGAAACGGTACCGGACGGCAAGCAGGCTCAGGGTCAGGGTAGGCAGGGGTCAGTAAACCAGAGGTGGAGAAACGGTACCGGACGGCAAGCAGGCTCAGGGTCAGGGTAGGCAGGGGTCAGTTAACCAGAGGTGGGGAAACAGTACCGGACGGCAGGCAGGCTCAGGGTCAAGGTAGGCAGGGGTCAGTAAACCAGAGGTGGGGCAACGGTACCGGACGGCAGGCAGGCTCAGGGTCAGGGTAGGCAGGGGTCAGTAAACCAGAGGTGTTGAAACGGTACCGGACGGCAGGCAGGCTCAGGGTCAAGGTAGGCAGGGGTCAGTAAACCAGAGGTGGGGCAACGGTACCGGACGGCAGGCAGGCTCAGGGTCAGGGTAGGCAGGGGTCAGTAAACCAGAGGTGGGGAAACGGTACCGGACGGCAGGCAGGCAGGCTCAGGGTCAAGGTAGGCAGGGGTCAGTAAACCAGAGGTGGGGCAACGGTACCGGACGGCAGGCAGGCTCAGGGTCAAGGTAGGCAGGGGTCAGTAAACCAGAGGTGGGGCAACGGTACCGGACGGCAGGCAGGCTCAGGGTCAGGGTAGGCAGGGGTCAGTAAACCAGAGGTGGGGCAACGGTACCGGACGGCAGGCAGGCTCAGGGTCAGGGTAGGCAGGGGTCAGTAAACCAGAGGTGGGGAAACGGTACCGGACGGCAGGCAGGCAGGCTCAGGGTCAAGGTAGGCAGGGGTCAGTAAACCAGAGGTGGGGCAACGGTACCGGACGGCAGGCAGGCTCAGGGTCAAGGTAGGCAGGGGTCAGTAAACCAGAGGTGGGGAAATGGTACCGGACAGCAGGCAGGCTCAGGGTCAGGGTAGGCAGGGGTCAGTAAACCAGAGGTGGAGAAACGGTACCGGACGGCAGGCAGGCTCAGGGTCAGGGTAGGCATGGGTCAATAATCCAGAGGTAGGGGAAAGGAACTGGTCAACAGGCAGGCTCAGGCAGAGTGGTCAGGCAGCCGGGTTCAAAGTCAGGACAGCCAAGGGTCAAAACCAGGAGGGGGAGAAAAATAGAGACTGGGAAAAGCAGGAGCTGAGAACAAAAACACTGGTTGACTTGACAAACTGGCAATACACAAACAGAGAACACAGGTATAAATACACAGGGGATAATGGGGGAGATGGGCGACACCTGGAGCGGGGTGGAGACAATCACAAAGACAGGTGAAACAGATCCGTGTGTGACAGATATAGAGTTCAAATGTATTACATTTTAAGTTTGCATCCCACTATTATACTTTATATACATCACAGAAAAATATAACAAAATCGTTTGACAAAAAAAAGAAACGTTTATTCATTATGAAATGATGACAAATATGAATAACATTCCATCCATGAGGCCACTAGAGGGCGATTTGGTCATTTGACTGAAGGAAAGCGGTCTACGGAGGCCAAGACAGCTCATCTTGTTGAACTACAAAACGCATTGGGCTTTTTGCTAAGACCAGTGGCATTTATACAGATGCTGCAACTTATCTATTATAGTCGTAATAGATTTGCTTTTGCCATCCCACTGTTCGGAAACAGTGCAACTATTACGGTTAAAATATTTGAGCTGTGTTTTCTGTGGCCCATACCGATACGTTTCATCACTGAATGCCTGTGTGTGTGTGTGCGTGTGTGCGTGTGTGCGTGTGTGTGTGTTACTCACTAACAAGCTCAGACAGGCAGCAAGTGTAATGAGTGACTGTGCGTGTTTGTTCAGTGCAGCCATTCCAAATCATTCGCCCAGAAAAGGTTTGTGGTTTACCTTTGGGGCACTGAGCTGCATTCCTGACTGAGAGAAAGGTTGATATGTCATCTCCATCTAACGAAGTCTCACCTTACAGCTAAGGAGTTGATGAATGAGCTGATGAATGACGTCTTCACGTGATAAGAAATACACATATAAGAGAACAACACTTTAGGTCATGCAGCACACAGTGAGCTTTGTCATGCAGCACACAGTGAGCTTTGTCATGCAGCACACAGTGAGCTTTGTCATGCAGGCACACAGTGAGCTTTGTCATGCAGCACACAGTGAGCTTTGTCATGCAGCACACAGTGAGCTTTGTCATGCAGCACACAGTGAGCTTTGTCATGCAAGCACACAGTGAGCTTTGTCATGCAGGCACACAGTGAGCTTTGTCATGCAGGCACACAGTGAGCTTTGTCATGCAGCACACAGTGAGCTTTGTCATGCAGCACACAGTGAGCTTTGTCATGCAGCACACAGTGAGCTTTGTCATGCAGGCACACAGTGAGCTTTGTCATGCAGGCACACAGTGAGCTTTGTCATGCAGGCACACAGTGAGCTTTGTCATGCAGGCACACAGTGAGCTTTGTCATGCAGGCACACAGTGAGCTTTGTCATGCAGCACACAGTGAGCTTTGTCATGCAGCACACAGTGAGCTTTGTCATGCAGCACACAGTGAGCTTTGTCATGCAGCACACAGTGAGCTTTGTCATGCAGGCACACAGTGAGCTTTGTCATGCAGCACACAGTGAGCTTTGTCATGCAGCACACAGTGAGCTTTGTCATGCAGGCACACAGTGAGCTTTGTCATGCAGGCACACAATGAGCTTTGTCATGCAGCACACAGTGAGCTTTGTCATTATCTGACTCTTATTGAATTGGGGCCCATGTTTTGGAGAAGCCCTGTGATTCAATACATTGTTGTACAATAAAATATCATCAGTTCAATGTCCAAGTATTTGCCAAAGATCATGGTGTATCCACTAATGTGTCTGACTCAGCACAACTTCTTTGCAAAACAGCCAAAATAGTATATATATTTTTGTGATGTGATTCATTAGTGATGTGATCCTACTGAAGTATGCAAAATGCTACTGGCCTAAAGTTCAAAGAGCTAAAGAACACCTAGTTATTGACAGCTCTTGGTTCTTGACACGGTTGGTTGAGTATTTATGTATCTTTCATTGACTTCATCAGAATAGCAACTGCCTGATGGTTTGACTGGGTATTGGAGAAAATAGCAGGAGGACGATGGGTGTAAATATGCTTGGGGCTTTTGACAAGACGGCAAACTTGTAATAGATTTGTTCTATCAGGTTTTAGTACCACTTTCTCCCCTCTGGGAATCAATACATCATTCCCATGAGCGAACTCCCTGCCTTCTAATCTGTAGACAGTAAATGAAATACTGCTGATTTAGGGGAATTGTCCCTGTAGTGCATGTAGATCAGAGGTAACTTGCTTGGTGTCACGCATTGTGTGACATAGCTCTGCCTGTACTCATCTAGATACTACAGCTGTGAGCGTAACCTGACGTGGAGTGTGGGAGTGCTGCACTACAGTGATGAGGTAAAGGTGATGAGGGAGCTGACCAGCACCAAGGAGGCCCAAGGAAGAGCTCAGCTGAAGAGAGCTATACAGGACATTCGCTACATCGGCAAGGGAACCCACACCGACTGTGCCATCTCCGTAGCAACTGGGCAGCTGATGACAGGGTGAGTCCATCGATTGTATAAGGGCTCAGGGCCAGATGCAGATGGTTTGATTATTTGATATTTATTAGTTTAAAAAAGGGTAGGCAAGAGAATGGTCGTGGACAGGCAAAAGTTCAAAACCAGATCAGAGTCCAGGAGGTACAGAGTGGCAGGCAGGCTCGAGGTCAGGGCAGGCAGATGGGACAGGCAGGCTCGAGGTCAGGGCAGGCAGACTGGACAGGCAGGCAGGCTCGAGGTCAGGGCAGGCAGACTGGACAGGCAGGCAAACTCGAGGTCAGGGCAGGCAGATGGGACAGGCAGGCAGGATCGAGGTCAGGGCAGGCAGACTGGACAGGCAGGCAGGCTCGAGGTCAGGGCAGGCAGACTGGACAGGCAGGCAGGCTCGAGGTCAGAGCAGGCAGACTGGACAGGCAGGCTCGAGGTCAGAGCAGGCAGACTGGACAGGCAGGCTCGAGGTCAGGGCAGGCAGACTGGACAGGCAGGCTCGAGGTCAGGGCAGGCAGACTGGACAGGCAGGCTCGAGGTCAGGGCAGGCAGACTGGACAGGCAGGCTCGAGGTCAGGGCAGGCAGACTGGACAGGCAGATGGGACAGGCAGGCTCGAGGTCAGGGCAGGCAGACGGGACAGGCAGGCTCGAGGTCAGGGCAGGCAGACGGGACAGGCAGGCTCGAGGTCAGGGAAGGCAGACGGGACAGGCAGGCTCGAGGTCAGGGAAGGCAGACGGGACAGGCAGGCTCGAGGTCAGGGCAGGCAGACTGGACAGGCAGATGGGACAGGCAGATGGGACAGGAAAATGGGACAGGCAGGCTCAAGGTCAGGGTAGGCAGACGGGACAGGCAGGCTCGAGGTCAGGGAAGGCAGACGGGACAGGCAGGCTCGAGGTCAGGGCAGGCAGACGGGACAGGCAGGCTCGAGGTCAGGGCAGGCAGACTGAACAGGCAGGCTCGAGGACAGGGCAGGCAGACTGGACAGGTAGGCTCGAGGTCAGGGCAGGCAGACTGGACAGGCAGGCTCGAGGTCAGGGCAGGCAGACTGGACAGACAGGTTCGAGGTCAGGGCAGGCAGATGGGACAGGCAGGCTTGAGGTCAGGGCAGGCAGACTGGACAGGCAGGCTCGAGGTCAGGGCAGGCAGATGGGACAGGCAGGCTCGAGGTCAGGGCAGGCAGACTGGACAGGCAGGCTCGAGGTCAGGGCAGGCAGATGGGACAGGCAGGTGGGACAGGCAGGTGGGACAGGCAGGTGGGACAGGCAGATGGGACAGGCAGATGGGACAGGCAGGTGGGACAGGTAGGACAGGCAGATGGGACAGGCAGGTGGGACAGGCAGATGGGACAGGCAGGTGGGGACGGAGTCCAGAAAACAGACATGGGGTCAAAACCGGGAGGACAAGCAAAAGCAGGAGCACAGGGAGAAACACGCTGGTTGACTTGGAAACATACAAGACAAACTGGCTCAGAGAGACAGGAAACACTGGGATAAATACACTGTGGAAAATAAGCGACACCTGAAGGGGGTAGAGACAATCACAAGGACAGGTAAAACAGATCAGGGCGTGGCAGATTGGTTGATTGAGTAGTTAGTATCAGTCAGTTATTAGTTAGTCAGTCTTGTCTGTCTGTCTGTCTGTCTGTCTGTCTGTCTGTCTGTCTGTCTGTCTGTCTGTCTGTCTGTCTGTCTGTCTGTCTGTCTGTCTGTCTGTCTGCCTCTGCCTGCCTGCCTGCCTGCCTGCCTGCCTGCCTGCCTGCCTGCCTGCCTGCCTGCCTGCCTGCCTGCCTGCCTGCCTGCCTGCCTGCCTGCCTGCCTGTCTGTCTGTCTGTCTGTCTGTCTGTCTGTCTGTCTGTCTGTCTGTCTGTCTGTCTGTCTGTATCCATCCCAAATGTGACGTGTGTGAGAGAGTGTCTTAAAACACATGCGTTTCTTCCCAATATACCGTGCATGATACTTTGATATTGTGCAATACGTTCCTCCTTCACTTCTATAGTGCCCTTAGGAAAATGCTTTGATATTTACACCTTGGAGCAGAGTTCAACGTTTTGTCAGGGGCAAGTTAAAAACACATTTCCTGCATCTTTGCAGGGGTAAACAGATAGACATTCAAACCTCTCCTAGGAGATGGAGTTCCTCCACAAAGCTTCTGACAAAATAAAGTCTGCTCCACAATTATACAGAAAGGATCCCGTTTGACTCACACGTTCTGCTTCGTTGTATCTCTTTCTTCAACCCACAGCTCTCCTCTCCATGGCAACAAGTACATGGTGGTGGTGACAGATGGCCACCCACTGGACGGCTATAAGGAGCCGTGTGGCGGGGTGGCATACACCGTGTCTGAGGCCAGAGCCATGAACATTAACATCTTCAGCGTGGCTATCACTCCACATCACCTGGTAATCAAGAGGGAATAGAGCTCTGGCTAGAAGGCCCAGGTTGTAGACAGAGAACTATGCCCTCTGTAGTGGTCATGGAAATACAATAACTAATACTGCTCAAACAAACTGGATTGGCTGTAGTCTGACATCCTTGAGTTTTTTAACTCAAGGATCCCACTGTATTTGATATATTATATATTTATATGTAGTCTTTGCATTCTTCTCTTGCGCCTCAAGAATGTGTGGGTATGCCAAAATACAGGCTGTATCACATACGGCCGTGATTGGGAGTCCCTTAGGGCGGCGCACAATTGGCCCTGCGTCGTCCGGGTTTGGCTAAATAAGAATTTGTTCTTAACTGACTTTCCTAGGTAAATAAAAAATAAAAAATAATTAAAACAATTAAAATAGCCTTTTTTACGGTAGTTTTTCTAGTTTGAGGTAGTTTTTCAGTGTTTGTCTGCTCTGTCTCTAAGGCTCGCTCTCACTCTCTCTCTCTCCCCCTCCACCTCTCTCTCTCTCTCTCTCTCTCTCTCTCTCTATCTCTCTCCCCCCCCTCCACCTCTCTCTCTCTCTCTCTCTCTCTCTCTCTCTCCCTCTCTCTCTCTCTCTCTCTCTCTCTCTCTCCCCCTCCACCTCTCTCTCTCTCTCTCTCTCTCTCTCTCTATCTCTCTCTCCCCCCTCCACCTCTCTCTCTCTCTCTGCAGGACAACAGACTTGGTTCCATAGCAACAGATGTACAACACACCCATAACATGTCTGCTACTAGTGATGACCTGCAGGTTGTTAGGAACACCATCAGCTCCATAGTGTCTACCATGGTGAGTACACCATCAGCTCCATTGTGTCTACCATGGTGAGTACACCATCAGCTCCATAGTGTCTACCATGGTGAGTACACCATCAGCTCCATAGTGTCTACCATGGTGAGTACACCATCAGCTCCATAGTGTCTACCATGGTGAGTACACCATCAGCTCCATAGTGTCTACCATGGTGAGTACACCATCAGCTCCATAGTGTCTACCATGGTGAGTACAGCATCAGCTCCATAGTGTCTACCATGGTGAGTACACCATCAGCTCCATAGTGTCTACCATGGTGAGTACACCATCAGCTCCATAGTGTCTACCATGGTGAGTACACCATCAGCTCCATAGTGTCTACCATGGTGAGTACACCATCAGCTCCATAGTGTCTACCATGGTGAGTACACCATCAGCTCCATAGTGTCTACCATGGTGAGTACACCATCAGCTCCATAGTGTCTACCATGGTGAGTACACCATCAGCTCCATAGTGTCTACCATGGTGAGTACACCATCAGCTCCATAGTGTCTACCATGGTGAGTACACCATCAGCTCCATAGTGTCTACCATGGTGAGTACACCATCAGCTCCATAGTGTCTACCATGGTGAGTTACACCATCGTCACATAGTTACCATCATACAAGCGGACATTTTTAAACCAAGGCCCTGTACCTAAATGTAATTTACTGTAGGGCATTTTTTGTTGTTGCCCAAACAGACTATTCTAACCAAATGTCTGTCTCTTCTTTTATGGATCTGTAGTATAAGGATTCTGAATCTGTGGTGAGTTTTTTCTTCAGTCTTTTTGATACAAGCATTTCGCTACAACATCTGCTAAATATGTGTATGTTACCAATACAATTTGATTTGATTTGATAGTTCCCGACCAATACAGTGTGATGATTGTTGTTTGTGATATTATTTATGAACAGTGATTATGACTGGGGTTGATTTCTGTTTATTGTTCTTTTTCAGTGCTGTTCGTTCGAGTGCAAGGTAAGCCTGATCACATTGTCGTCCCTTTTCAATATGATCTCGCAGAAAACTTCATTACAGATTGTTTGTCTTGATTAATCTGATCTCAGTATAGTCTTAATATGGGGTCCAGTGGAGTCAGAAGTCTTTCTCATCAGTGTTCTTTGTTTCACAGGCTCCCCTGGGATCTCAAGGCCCTGCTGGTGCAGGAGGGGGCGCGGTAGGGTGCTCTCTGTTTTCCTTTTAGTTAAAACACCACATTCAGATTTACCAGACGCTCGTATCCAGAGCAGTTTACTGGGGCAATTAGGGTTATTAGAGTGCCTTGCTCAAGGGCACATCGACAGATTCAAACCAGCAACCTTTCAGTTACTGGCCCAACACTCTTAACCGCTAGGCTATCTGTCGCCCACCTTAGCTATTGGTGAAAATGTTGAAAATGCCGATCGCTGCGTTCTTAGATATACTTACCTTACCTTATACTTACCTCAAATTACTGATGGTTTGCTTAGCTCCAACTCTCAGTGACTAAGTAAGGGATAAGTAAGCATAGGGGGGTGGAGAAGGGGGCCTGAGGAACGTTAATCAAACCCTGGTGATTTGGCTCACATACTGCAGTTCATATACAGTAAGGATTCACAATGTAAACACGTGTGTGTGTGTGTGTGTGTGTGTGTGTGTGTGTGTGTGTGTGTGTGTGTGTGTGTGTGTGTGTGTGTGTGTGTGTGTGTGTGTGTGTGTGTGTGTGTGTGTGTGTGTGTGTGTGTGTGTGTGTGTGTGTGTGTGTGTGCATTTGTGCACATTACTATAAATATTCCAGACATTTATAATCACACAGTATTACAAGGTCAATATCAGGACAGTGAAAGAATGAGTGAAACAGAAAGTACTGATACTGGTTTGTAATCAGATTGATTGAAAAAAAGAAAGGATGGAATAGACTGGCTTATCCATAAACATGAGATTCAACCAGTGGAGGTCAAGGGTTTCAAGCCAGTCGTCTACAGTATCATGGGATGTTTTCCGTTACAGAATAAGATCGCATGGCATGTGCTTTTACTATCAGGGCAAAGAGACGTGTTTCCCTCGCTAATGTACATAAGAGAAAAGTATGTGTGTGTGCGTGTGTGTGATGGAGGCGTGATTGACTGTGTATAAGAGTGATGAGAGCGAGAGTAAGACAAATTGAAAGACTGGGGCTTGATTCAGTTGTAACTTGTCTACAGAGGATCCAGAGCTGCCCCTGATGTGGTCTGGATTCAAACCAAAGGTTTTAAGGATGGGAGTGGCTTTGTGCCAATATCCAATGGAATGCTAATGAGATGACAATCTTTGCTTTACCAGGACTGTATTCCATGGGGTGCAGCGTTATGAAACATTGAGATAGAAATATATTACATAGAAAAGCCATGCTTCTATGTCATGTGGAATAGGGAATCATGTCCACTCTATAACAGACATTTCTATGTGTGATCTGAGCGTGCCCCCAGGCCCCTGTTTACCTGATGGGGACTAATGACTCTGGCCTTCTCTGTGTCTGATCTAATCATGGTGTCCAGATGGCCTGCCTAGCCCACTGCTAGTCAACACAGCTCTTGTGTGTTCCAGCCAAGAAATGCATTAAGGAGACGAGGAGGTAGTGGAACTGAAAAAGCTTAGTTTGATTGATTCTATTGTACAGTACCGTGTTCTGTGCACAACTTCTGGCAGTCTGGCAAGTCCAAGACTTTCTTCTCTGTCTCAATGGGAATTTTAGGCCAAAGGGTGTAATGTCACATGCACAAGTACAGTGAAATGCCTTTCTTGCAATCTCAAAACCTAACAATAAGTAAGTAAGTAAGCATACTATATACAGGGTCAGTTCCAATACCATATTTACAATGTGCAGGAACATTGGAGTGTTGGAGGTAGATATATATATATATATATATATATATATATATATATATATATATATATATATAAGGTGACTAGGCAACAGGATATAAGATAAACAGAGTAACAGCAGCTTGTATGTGAGTTGCTGTGCTTGTGTGTAGAGTCAATATGAATGTGCATATTGTGTGTGTGTGTGTGTGTGTGTGTGTGTGTGTGTGTGTGTGTGTGTGTGTGTGTGTGTGTGTGTGTGTGTGTGTGTGTGTGTGTGTGTGTGTGTGTGTGTGTGTGTGTGTGTGTGTGTGGGCCCTGTGTGTGTGTGTGTGTGTGTGTGTGTAGGGCCCTGTGCGTGTGAACAGAGACTGTGTGTGTGTGTGTGTGTGTAGGGCCCTGTGCGTGTGAACAGAGACTGTGTGTGTGTGTAGGGCCCTGTGCGTGTGAACAGAGACTGTGTGTGTGTGTAGGGCCCTGTGCGTGTGAACAGAGACTGTGTGTGTGTGTAGGGCCCTGTGCGTGTGAACAGAGACTGTGTGTGTGTGTAGGGCCCTGTGCGTGTGAACAGAGACAGTGTGTGTGTGTGTGTGTGTGTGTGTGTAGGGCCCTGTGCGTGTGAACAGAGACTGTGTGTGTGTGTGTGTGTGTGTAGGGCCCTGTGTGTGTGAACAAATAAAAATAAAAGGTCAATAAAGATACAAGGTTAACTCAGATACTCCATGTAGCTATTTTGTTAGCTATTTATCAGTCGTATTGCTTGGGGATAGAAGCTTCCTGTAGCTTAACACAGTTTATACAAACGGCTTCACTCAGACTCTGCTTCAGAATGACTAACACTGGAAGAGGTTGACTGATGACAATGAGAAATAGATATGATTCTTTTTTTCAGGGAACTCCAGGACGTCAGGGGGTTGCCGGGAGACCGGGAAGTTTGGGAGCAAAGGTAGTATATGACCCATTACAGAACATGAGCTTGTCTGTCTGCTGACAGTAGACTGTGGATACATTATGCTTTGTAGCCTGTTTGATGCTACAGTTTATGGCTACAGGCAATGTGGATCATATGTGGATCACATGTGGATCACATGTGGATCATACTGTATCTTTGTCACCTAGGGGACTGCAGGTGACCAGGGGCCCCAAGGACACAGAGGAGAGAAGGTCAGAGTGATTATTTATCTAAAATAAAAATATGTACCACTTTGAATGTTTTAGATTATTCATAACACATGCTGGTTAGCTATAATGTAACATTGCCTGGTAGAATTTAGAGTTATGGCGTAAATGCAATATTTAGAGACATGTCTGGCTGTATGAGGTTAGCTAATGCAATGTTCCACTAGCATTCACTTAACTGTATTGAAATATGCCATATGTTCCCAGTGTTTCCAACACCAGGAATTTGAACTGTCCGTATTAAGTGCTTAGAAGCTAAACCCTGATGTTCGTCACTGTCTTTCTCTACAGGGTGACCGTGGTCCTACTGGTGACAGAGTAAGCTCTCATCGATTTTGTGGAGAGTAATAGTGATTATAATAGTGTTTATAAACCTTGTAGTACATACATATATAATGTAAATAAAGAATACATCACATCATCCAACAGCCATAGGTTCTGCTGTCAAAATGTTCAAATGTTATTTTGCCCTACAGGGTCCAAGAGGACCATCTGGACAAAAGGTATGTTGTTGATCTCATGCATCATTCATTCATTCATTCATGTGTCCATCCATCCATTCAGTCATGTGTCCATCCATCCATTCAGTCATGTGTCCATCCATCCATTCAGTCATGTGTCCATCCATCCATTCAGTCATGTGTCCATCCATCCATTCAGTCATGTGTCCATCCATCCATTCAGTCATGTGTCCATCCATCCATTCAGTCATGTGTCCATCCATCCATTCAGTCATGTGTCCATCCATCCATTCAGTCATGCACATTGTCACCTACTCACCAGTTCAACCAGTTGCAGTGGTGGGAATGAAGTCATGTGCCCCATGTGTTTCTAGGGTGAGAAAGGAGCGGATGGAGTGGACGGGAAGGATGGCCTTGTGGTTTGTTTGTTTTCTACCTCTTACTCAACACACAGCCCCCGCATTATTAAATGTTTAACAAGAGTATCACTCTGTAAACTTACAAACAGAAAAACAAGGCGTAAAGTGTGAGTGACCAATTAAACAGGGATGCAGGCTTCGCCCTCACAGGTCTCCCTTTATATACACCCATATTCCAGAATTATTAGAGGGGTTGAGAGGAAAACAAGATGAGAATGAAATACAGACGAAGGATGGCTCAGTATTATAATGTAACACCTGTACCTTCTTCCATAGGCTCTGGACCTATTATACAGTATAGATGAATACTTTTGTCCATCCCCGTGAGGCACTACATGGAGTATAACAGGGTGCCAAAAAAATGATCTTAAAACCAATCCAGGTGCTGTATGGTGGATATGAGCCAGATGAATCATATAGGTGTTTTCTAGACTAAATGTTCAGCACTAAAGCCTCATGGTCACATCCCTTTAAACCCCCCTGGGAGATTTGACAGGAAGTTCCTTAACCATGAAAAGGATCAAGAAAAACTATTTTACTTCATAAATCAAATTGCACTAATGGAAAAATGTCATATTCATCTATGTAAATTCACTAATAAAATTATGTTATCACTAATAATCATATGTTATCATTGTCTGTTTCTATACTTTTTGTCTGTAAACTGTTTTCTGAAAAAAAAAATATATATATTTAAAATATATATATAAATAAATAAATAAAAGTCAAAAAATTCAAAAATATTTTCCAAAACATTATTAAAATTGAAGATTTAGCTTAAAGACAGTACACACCCCCACCTCCACCTCCACCTCCACCCCGGGTCCTGAATCCCTTGACATGTTTCTCAGACCAGAGAAGATGTTTTTCAGAGCAGATAACTGTGTAGTAGGCCCAGATTACAAAGTACATTAGAGAGTTCTGTTTCTCTGGAAACTTTCAGTGAGGTCACTCGTGTTCGTATTATTCCTTGAAATGTGCAGTAAACTCCCACGTCGCCCTCTCTCTTTCCCTCTCTGTAGGGGGACTCTGGGGTCATGGGCCTGCCTGGTTGTAGAGGAGACGAGGGGGCAGAGGTAAGTCTATAGGAGTCATGCAAGGTCATGTAGCCAGAGTCAAAGTCATCACATTCTGCTTGTCTTGTTTCCTGCTGCTTTTCCTTTTGTTCACAGTCTGTTTCCAGACTGATCCCCACCGGCCCTCCTTAGTCCCACTTCCACACTCCCCCTTATAATACCATCTACTCCGTCCCATGTGGACGTACCCACACACACGCACCACACTCACCACACGAACCCACACACGCACCACACTCACCACACGAACCCACACACACACACCACACTCACCACACGAACCCACACCACACTCACCACACGAACCCACACACACACACCACACTCACCACACGAACCCACACACACACCACACTCACCACACGAACCCACACCACACTCACCACACGAACCCACACCACACTCACCACACGAACCCACACACACACACCACACTCACCACACGAACCCACACCACACACCACACTCACCACACGAACCCACACACACACACCACACACTCACCACAACCCAACACCACACACACTCACCACACGAACCCACACACGCACCACACGAACCCACACACGCACCACACTCACCACACGAACACACACACCACACTCACCACACGAACCCACACACACACCACACTCACCCCACACACACACCACACTCACCACACAAACCCACACACTCACCACACGAACCCACACACGCACCACACTCACCACACACACACCACACTCACCACACACACACCACACTCACCACACGAACCCACACACGCACCACACTCACCACACACACACCACACTCACCACACAAACCCACACACACACCACACTCACCACACAAACCCACACACACACCACACGCACCCACACACACACTACACACATACACACCACACGAACCAACACACGCACCACACGCACCCACACACACACTACACGCAACACACACACACGCACCACACTCACCACACGAACCCACACACGCACCACACTCACCCACACACACACTACACGCACCACACAAATCCACACACGCACCACACGTACCCACACACACACACACCACACTCACCACACGAATCCACACATACACGCACCACACTCACCCACACTCACCACACAAACCCACACACGCACCACACTCACACACACACCACACTCACCACACAAACCCACACACACACCACACACACCCACACACACACTACACACACCACACACACACGCACCACATTCACCACACAAACCCACACACACACACCACACGAACCCACACACGCACCACACGTACCCACACACACACTACACGCAACACACACACACGCACCACACTCACCACACAACCCACACACGCACCACACTCACCCACACACACACTACACGCACCACACTCACCCACACACACACTACACGCACCACACGAATCCACACACACACCACACGCACCCACACACACACACCACACTCACCACACGAATCCACACACACACGCACCACACTCACCCACACACACCACACTCACCACACAAACCCACACACGCACCACACTCAACCACACACCACACTCACCACACAAACCCACATACACACACACTCACACTCACCCACTCACCATCTCACTCACACACTCACCACATGAACCCCCACACACACTACACGCACCACACACACCCACACACACCACAGCTTACTGTATTCTCCTAGACTAGTTACAGTGAAACTCTGGGAGCGTTACGCCAAGCGGTCATCATTTCCCAGAATTTTCCCCCCAGAGCCAAGAATCACTTGGCAGCCAATAGCGCTCTAGGAGCCAGAGCTAATCAGTAGACTGACATGTACTGCAAACACAATACTATACATTATTCCCATAACTCTGTCCTCAGCAGACTTCATAGTCTCTAGATAAATAGTAAATGAATGCTGTTAGTTATATCTGAAGTATTCATGTTAAGTTCAGACTGGTTGATGTTGGTAATGACTGTTTCCTCTGATAGGGGGAGCCAGGTCCTCTGGGGCAGAAAGGAGATGAAGGATCTTATGGATTACCTGGACAAAAGGTAACTCTGTCATACCCAGCACCTTAATTGTCTGTTCTGCATTATTTAATGTGTGAGTGACTTCAATTTCTATTTGACCTTCCTGTCCACAGGGAGAGATGGGAACACCTGGGGAGCCAGGGGTTCCTGGAGTGTCTGGAGCCAACGGAGCCAAGGTAATCAATCAATCTATTGATTTATCAACTAATCAAATCAATCAATAATTTGATCATTCAATCATCCATCCATCTATCACACAGGATAGCTTTTCTGTGTGGCTGTATTGTTTCATCTGTGTCTGTAGGGGGAGCCTGGACCAATCGGAGGACCTGGAAATAAGGGTGACCAAGGAGACCAAGTAAAAACACCACCACCTCAATAACTCTTATCGTCAATAAGTTGCAGATTCTGATAACTGCCAGTTGTGATAAACGCACAAATGTATAGGTGTATTTTTTATAGTTGAATGGAAAAATTATGCCATAACCAATAACGATTGGACGATGACCTCAGGCACCTGTCCACCTTTCTGTGTTTTACAGGGGGACTTTGGACCGTCTGGAGCGCCAGGCACAGAGGTTTGGAACTCAGCTAGTTCTAGAATCAATACATCACCCGGACCAGGACGAACACTGTCCACATAATCTGACACAGGAAGACACATATCTTACTAGATCACTGAACATCAGGGTACCCCAACTGATGGCGCATGGGCCGAATTTGGCCCGGGGGCGGCAGGGTAGCCTAGTGGTTAGAGTGTAGGGGTGGCAGGGAAGCCTAGTGGTAAGAGTGTAGGGGCGGCAGGGAAGCCTAGTGGTAAGAGTGTAGGGGCGGCAGGTAGCCTAGTGGTAAGAGTGTAGGGACGGCAGGTAGCCTAGTGGTAAGAGTGTAGGGGCGGCAGGTAGCCTAGTGGTAAGAGTGTAGGGGTGGCAGGTAGCCTAGTGGTAAGAGTGTAGGGGCGGCAGGTAGCCTAGTGGTAAGAGTGTAGGGGTGGCAGGGTAGCCTAGTGGTAAGAGTGTAGGGGTGGCAGGTAGCCTAGTGGTAAGAGTGTAGGGGCGGCAGGTAGCCTAGTGGTAAGAGTGTAGGGGTGGCAGGTAGCCTAGTGGTAAGAGTGTAGGGGCGGCAGGTAGCCTAGTGGTAAGAGTGTAGGGGGTGGCAGGTAGCCTAGTGGTAAGAGTGTGGGGGTGGCAGGTAGCCTAGTGGTAAGAGTGTAGGGGTGGCAGGGTAGCCTAGTGGTAAGAGTGTAGGGGCAGGTAGCCTAGTGGTAAGAGTGTAGGGGCGGCCCTAGTGGTAAGAGTGGGGGTGGCAGGGAGCCTAGTGGTAGGTGTAGTGGCAGGGTAGCCTAGTGGTAAGAGTGTAGGGGTGGCAGGGTAGCCTAGTGGTAAGAGTGTAGGGGCGGCAGGTAGCCTAGTGGTAAGAGTGTAGGGGCGGCAGGTAGCCTAGTGGTAAGAGTGTAGGGGCGGCAGGTAGCCTAGTGGTAAGAGTGTAGGGACAGGCCTAGTGGTAGCCTAGTGGGTAAGAGTGTAGGGGCGGCAGGTAGCCTAGTGGTAAGAGTGTAGGGGTGGCAGGTAGCCTAGTGGTAAGAGTGTAGGGGCGGCAGGTAGCCTAGTGGTAAGAGTGTAGGGGTGGCAGGTAGCCTAGTGGTAAGAGTGTAGGGGCGGCAGGTAGCCTAGTGGTAAGAGTGTAGGGGCGGCAGGTAGCCTAGTGGTAAGAGTGTAGGGGTGGCAGGGTAGCCTAGTGGTTAGAGTGTAGGGGTGGCAGGGAAGCCTAGTGGTAAGAGTGTAGGGGCGGCAGGTAGCCTAGTGGTAAGAGTGTAGGGGCGGCAGGTAGTGGTAAGAGTGTAGGGGTGGCAGGTAGCCTAGTGGTAAGCCTAGTGGTTAGAGTGTAGGGGTGGCAGGGTAGCCTAGTGGTAAGAGTGTAGGGGTGGCAGGGAAGCCTAGTGGTAAGAGTGTAGGGGTGGCAGGGAAGCCTAGTGGTAAGAGTGTAGGGGCGGCAGGTAGCCTAGTGGTAAGAGTGTAGGGGCGGCAGGTAGCCTAGTGGTAAGAGTGTAGGGGTGGCAGGGTAGCCTAGTGGTAAGAGTGTAGGGGTGGCAGGGAAGCCTAGTGGTAAGAGTGTAGGGGTGGCAGGGAAGCCTAGTGGTAAGAGTGTAGGGGCGGCAGGTAGCCTAGTGGTAAGAGTGTAGGGGCGGCAGGTAGCCTAGTGGTAAGAGTGTAGGGGTGGCAGGGTAGCCTAGTGGTAAGAGTGTAGGGGTGGCAGGTAGCCTAGTGGTAAGAGTGTAGGGGTGGCAGGGAAGCCTAGTGGTAAGAGTGTAGGGGCGGCAGGTAGCCTAGTGGTAAGAGTGTAGGGGCGGCAGGGAAGCCTAGTGGTAAGAGTGTAGGGGCGGCAGGGAAGCCTAGTGGTAAGAGTGTAGGGGCGGCAGGGAAGCCTAGTGGTAAGAGTGTAGGGGTGGCAGGGTAGCCTAGTGGTAAGAGTGTAGGGGCGGCAGGGAAGCCTAGTGGTAAGAGTGTAGGGGCGGCAGGTAGCCTAGTGGTAAGAGTGTAGGGGCGGCAGGGAAGCCTAGTGGTAAGAGTGTAGGGGCGGCAGGTAGCCTAGTGGTAAGAGTGTAGGGGCGGCAGGGTAGCCTAGTGGTAAGAGTGTAGGGGCGGCAGGTAGCCTAGTGGTAAGAGTGTAGGGGTGGCAGGGTAGCCTAGTGGTAAGAGTGTAGGGGCGGCAGGGAAGCCTAGTGGTAAGAGTGTAGGGGCGGCAGGGAAGCCTAGTGGTAAGAGTGTAGGGGCGGCAGGGAAGCCTAGTGGTAAGAGTGTAGGGGCGGCAGGGAAGCCTAGTGGTAAGAGTGTAGGGGCGGCAGGGAAGCCTAGTGGTAAGAGTGTAGGGGCGGCAGGGAAGCCTAGTGGTAAGAGTGTAGGGGCGGCAGGAAGCCTAGTGGTAAGAGTGTAGGGGCGGCAGGGAAGCCTAGTGGTAAGAGTGTAGGGGCGGCAGGGAAGCCTAGTGGTAAGAGTGTAGGGGTGGCAGGGTAGGTGGTAAGAGTGTAGGGCGGCAGGTAGCCTAGTGGTAAGAGTGTAGGGGCGGCAGGTAGCCTAGTGGTAAGAGTGTAGGGGCGGCAGGAAGCCTAGTGGTAAGAGTGTAGGGGCGGCAGGTAGCCTAGTGGTAAGAGTGTAGGGGCGGCAGGTAGCCTAGTGGTAAGAGTGTAGGGGCGGCAGGGAAGCCTAGTGGTAAGAGTGTAGGGGCGGCAGGTAGCCTAGTGGTAAGAGTGTAGGGGCGGCAGGTAGCCTAGTGGTTAGAGTGTAGGGGCGGCAGGGAAGCCTAGTGGTAAGAGTGTAGGGGCGGCAGGTAGCCTAGTGGTAAGAGTGTAGGGGTGGCAGGGAAGCCTAGTGGTAAGAGTGTAGGGGCGGCAGGGTAGCCTAGTGGTAAGAGTGTAGGGGCGGCAGGTAGCCTAGTGGTAAGAGTGTAGGGGCGGCAGGTAGCCTAGTGGTAAGAGTGTAGGGGCGGCAGGTAGCCTAGTGGTAAGAGTGTAGGGGTGGCAGGTAGCCTAGTGGTAAGAGTGTAGGGGTGGCAGGTAGCCTAGTGGTAAGAGTGTAGGGGTGGCAGGGTAGCCTAGTGGTAAGAGCATTGGATTAGTAACCGAAAGGTTGCAAGTTCAAACCCCCGAGCTGACAAGGTGTTGTTCTGTCGTTCTGCCCCTGAACAGGCAGTTAACCCACTGTTCCTAGGCCGTCATTGAAAATAAGAATTTGTTCTTAACTGACTTGCCTAGTTAAATTAAGGTAAAATAAAAATAAAAATATTTCACCCCCCAAGTTTTCAAAAAAATAAGTGACATCTTATTATTGTTGGACAACAGGAAATCAGCTCCAAGGGAATTTAAGAAATCTGTTCCCAAGTATTCACACGCATAATAGAGAGAAACGTGATTGAATACAAATGTAAGCAGGGCTTCTTGAGGTCAATTTGCTTTCTATTTGTAACTATGCTCCGGTCCACCCGACAATCTGCTCAAGAAATCTAGTTGATGATCCCTGCTCTACATTGACTAAATGGCTGAATTAAATAGTTGTATCACTGTGAAAGAAAACACATTAGTATATAATGAATCAAAAAAGTTGGTTTAGCTTTTGTAAACCCTTTATTTGATGTTTACATTATGGTAAAATGGCCTTGTTGACTGATGGGAAGTTGCTGTTTAGCTGAACAATGCTGTTCACATCCAAGCTGGTGACCTCTCTCTCTCTGTAATGGATGTGTGCTGAGAGTCAGGAAGCAAGTTCAGGGAGTTTGTGTTTTAATAAATAAATACAACTAAATACAAAACAAGACCCACAAACAGCACACAGATATGAAACAGAAACAATGATGCCCGGGGAAGGAACCAAAGGGAGTGACATATATAGGGCAGGTAATAAAGGAAGTGATGGAGTCCAGATGAGTCTGACGATGCGCAGGTGCGCGTAATGGTGACAGGTGTGCGCCTTAACGAGCAGCCTGGTGACCTAGAGGCCGGAGAGGGAGCACACATGACACTCTCTCTCCCTCTCTCTTCCTATTTGTCTCTCTTAAGGGTGTAGGGGGAGAGAGGGGACTGAGAGGTGCTCCAGGAATAAGAGGTGGTCAAGGGGAGACGGGTGACACAGGCTCTGCTGGAGCACAGGGTCATGAAGGTCAGGCTGGAGACGTGGGTTCACAGGTGAGTGTCCCTCTGTCCTCTATCACTCTGTGATCACTTGTTCTTTCTTATATGGTTCCACCAACACCTTCTTGGGGAACAGGCTAGCTCTCTCATGGGCTATTCCTAAATATAGGTTGATGTTTTACCTCCAGTCATTGTCGCAACCCCTCTCTTCATTTCTTCCCCCTGAAAGGGTCTGAGTGGAGTGTCTGGGCTCAAAGGGTACAGAGGAGAGCCAGGACCTTACGGGCCTGCGGTACGATGACCAGTCATTTAATGATTTCGATGATGACACAGCTGTACCACGTGGTAACACATGCAAACTACAATGCATGTTTTGACCAGGGTCTCTCCCCCCAGGGTGTTAAGGGCCCCAGGGGGCCTCCAGGAGCACCAGGAGATGCAGGGCCCATTGGGAAAAGGGTGAGTGTATTGAAGAGCTTATCTGATTTATCATGAGGCTAATATTCTGAATACACAATATTATCTTGATTCTCTCTTCAGGGTGATGCTGGAACACAGGGAGAAGGCCAACCTGGATATCCAGGGTTCCAGGTCTGTATTTATTCAGCAGTGAATTTCTGAGCAATAAGTAGGCATTCATGTTTTGATTCTTAGTTACAAGTATGATTTATCAACATTGTCTAGACAAATGTCCATGGACCTCATTTGCCTATTTCAGATTTTTCTTTCATCTTCTTACAGGGATACCCTGGTCTGAGAGGACCCGCAGGTTTAAAGGTCTGTCTGTCTGTCTGTCTGTCTGTCTGTCTGTCTGTCTGTCTGTCTGTCTGTCTGTCTGTCTGTCTGTCTGTCTGTCTGTCTGTCTGTCTGTCTGTCTGTCTGTCTGTCTGTCTGTCTGTCTGTCTGTCTGTCTGGATACCCTGGTCTGAGAGGACTTGCAGGTTTAAAGGTATGTCTGTCTGTCTGGATACCCTGGTCTGAGAGGACCTGCAGGTTTAAAGGTCTGTCTGTCTGTCTGCCTGCCTGCCTGCCTGCCTGCCTGCCTGCCTGCCTGCCTGTCTGTCTGTCTGTCTTGGTATCCTGGTCTGAGAGGACCTGCAGGTTTAAACGTCTGTCTGTCTGTCTCTGTCTGTCTGTCTGGTCTGAGAGGACCTATACCTGGTCAGGTCTGAGAGGACCTGCAGGTTTAATCTGTCTGTCTGTCTGTCTGTCTGTCTGTCTGTCTGTCTGTCTGTCTGTCTGTCTGTCTGTCTGTCTGTCTGTCTGTCTGTCTGTCTGTCTGTCTGTCTGGATCTGACCCTGGTCTGTCTGGGCCTGCAAGTTTAAACCTGCAGGTTTGTCTGTCTGTCTGTCTGTCTGTCTGTCTGTCTGTCTGTCTGTCTGTCTGTCTGTCTGTCTGATATCCTGGTCTGAGAGGACCTGCAGGTTTAAAGTCTGTCTGTCTGGATCCCTGGTCTGTCTGGATACCCTGAGGACCTGCAGGTTTAAAGGTCTGTCTGTCTGTCTGGATACCCTGGTCTGAGAGGACCTGCAGGTTTAAAGGTCTGTCTGTCTGTCTGTCTGTCTGTCTGTCTGTCTGTCTGTCTGTCTGTCTGTCTGTCTGTCTGTCTGTCTGTCTGTCTGTCTGTCTGTCTGTCTGTCTGTCTGGATACCCTGGTCTGAGAGGACCTGCAGGTTTAAAGTCTGTCTGTCTGTCTGTCTGTCTGTCTGTCTGTCTGTCTGTCTGGATACCCTGGTCTGAGAGGACCTGCAGGTTTAAAGGTCTGTCTGGATACCCTGGTCTGAGAGGACCTGCAGGTTTAAAGGTCTGTCTGTCTGTCTGTCTGTCTGTCTGTCTGTCTGTCTGTCTGTCTGTCTGTCTGGATACCCTGGTCTGAGAGGACCTGCAGGTTTAAAGGTCTGTCTGTCTGTCTGTCCTGTCTGGTCTGAGAGGACCTGCAGGTTTAAAGGTCTGTCTGTCTGTCTGGATACCCTGGTCTGAGAGGACCTGCAGGTTTAAAGGTCTGTCTGTCTGTCTGTCTGTCTGGATACCCTGGTCTGAGAGGACCTGCAGGTTTAAAGGTCTGTCTGTCTGTCTGTCTGTCTGTCTGTCTGTCTGTCTGTCTGTCTGTCTGTCTGTCTGTCTGTCTGTCTGTCTGTCTGTCTGTCTGTGCTGTCTGTCTGTCTGTCTGTCTGTCTGTCTGTCCTGTCTTTAAAGTCTGTCTGTCTGTCTGTCTGTCTGTCTGTCTGTCTGTCTGTCTGTCTGTCTGTCTGTCTGTCTGTCTGTCTGTCTGTCTGTCTGTCTGTCTGTCTGTCTGTCTGTCTGGATCTGTGCAGGTTTAAAGGTCTGTCTGTCTGTCTGGATACCCTGGTCTGAGAGGACCTGCAGGTTTAAAGTCTGTCTGTCTGTCTGTCTGTCTGTCTGGATACCCTGGTCTGAGAGGACCTGCAGGTTTAAAGGTCTGTCTGTCTGTCTGGATACCCTGGTCTGAGAGGACCTGCAGGTTTAAAGGTCTGTCTGTCTGTCTGTCTGTCTGTCTGTCTGTCTGTCTGTCTGTCTGTCTGTCTACCCTGGTCTGAGAGGACCTGCAGGTTTAAAGGTCTGTCTGTCTGTCTGGATACCCTGGTCTGAGAGGACCTGCAGGTTTAAAGGTCTGTCTGTCTGTCTGGATACCCTGGTCTGAGAGGACCTGCAGGTTTAAAGGTCTGTCTGTCTGTCTGTCTGTCTGTCTGTCTCTGTCTGTCTGTCTGTCTGTCTGTCTGTCTGGATACCCTGGTCTGAGAGGACCTGCAGGTTTAAAGGTCTGTCTGTCTGTCTGTCTGTCTGTACCCTGGTCTGAGAGGACCTGCAGGTTTAAAGGTCTGTCTGTCTGGTCTGATGCAGGTTTAAAGGTCTGTCTGTCTGTCTGGTCTGAGAGGACCTGCAGGTTTAAAGGTCTGTCTGTCTGTCTGTCTGTCTGTCTGTCTGTCTGTCTGTCTGTCTGTCTGTCTGTCTGTACCCTGGTCTGAGAGGACCTGCAGGTTTAAAGGTCTGTCTGTCTGTCTGTCTGTCTGTCTGTCTGTCAGGTTTAAAGGTCTGTCTGTCTGTCTGTCTGTCTGTCTGTCTGTCTGTCTCTCTGTCTCTCTGGATACCCTGGTCTGAGAGGACCTGCAGGTTTAAAGGTCTGTCTGTCTGTCTGGATACCCTGGTCTGAGAGGACCTGCAGGTTTAAAGGTATGTCTGTCTGTCTGGATACCCTGGTCTGAGAGGACCTGTCAGGTTTGTCTGTCTGTCTGTCTGTCTGGATACCCTGATCTGAGAGGACCTGCAGGTTTGTCTGTCTGTCTGTCTGTCTGTCTGTCTGTCTGTCTGTCTGTCTGTCTGTCTGTCTGTCTGTCTGTCTGTCTGTCTGTCTGTCTGTCTGTCTGTCTGTCTGTCTGTTCTCTCTCTCTATCTGTATACCCAGGTCAGAGAGGACCTGCAGGTTTAAGGTCTGTCTGTCTGTCTGTCTGTCTGTCTGTCTGTCTGTCTGTCTGTCTGTCTGAGGACCTGCTGTCCTGCAGGTTTAAAGGTTTGTCTGTCTGTCTGTCTGTCTGTCTGTCTGGATACCCTGGTCTGAGAGGACCTGCAGGTTTAAAGGTCTGTCTGTCTGTCTGGATACCCTGGTCTGAGAGGACCTGCAGGTTTAAAGGTCTGTCTGTCTGTCTGTCTGTCTGTCTGTCTGTCTGTCTGTCTGTCTGTCTGTCTGTCTGTCTGTCTGTCTGTCTGTCTGTCTGTCTGTCTGTCTGTCTGTCTGTCTGTCTGTCCAGGTCTGAGAGGACCTGCAGGTTTAATGGTCTGTCTGTCTGTCTGTCTGATACCCTGGTCTGAGAGGACCTGCAGGTTTAAAGGTCTGTCTGTCTGTCTGGATACCCTGGTCTGAGAGGACCTGCAGGTTTAAAGTCTGTCTGTCTGTCTGTCTGTCTGTCTGTCTGTCTGTCTGTCTGTCTGTCTGTCTGTCTGTCCCTGGTGTCTTTAAAGTCTGTCTGTCTGTCTGTCTGTCTGTCTGGTCTGAGGTCTGAGGGACCTGCAGGTTTAAAGGTCTGTCTGTCTGTCTGGATACCCTGGTCTGTCTGACCTGCTGGTTTAAAGGTCTGTCTGTCTGTCTGTCTGTCTGTCTGTCTGTCTGTCTGGATACCCTGGTCTGAGAGGACCTGCAGGTTTAAAGGTCTGTCTGTCTGTCTGGATACCCTGGTCTGAGAGGACCTGTTTAAAGGTCTGTCTGTCTGTCTGTCTGTCTGTCTGTCTGTCTGTCTGTCTGTCTGTCTGTCTGTCTCTGTCTGGTCTGAGAGGACCTGCAGGTTTAAAGGTCTGTCTGTCTGTCTGGATACCCTGTCTGTCTGGATACCCTGGTCTGAGGGACCTGCAGGTTTAAAAAGGTCTGTCTGTCTGTCTGGATACCCTGGTCTGAGAGGACCTGCAGGTTTAAAGGTCTGTCTGTCTGTCTGTCTGTCTGGATACCCTGGTCTGAGAGGACCTGCAGGTTTAATTGGTCTGTCTGTCTGTCTGTCTGTCTGTCTGTCTGTCTGTCTGTCTGTCTGTCTGTCTGTCTGTCTGTCTGTCTGTCTGTCTGTCTGTCTGTCTGTCTGGATACCCTGGTCTGAGAGGACCTGCAGGTTTAAAGGTCTGTCTGTCTGTCTGGATACCCTGGTCTGAGAGGACCTGCAGGTTTAAAGGTCTGTCTGTCTGTCTGGATACCCTGGTCTGAGAGGACCTGCAGGTTTAAAGTCTGTCTGTCTGTCTGTCTGTCTGTCTGTCTGTCTGTCTGTCTGTCTGTCTGTCTGTCTGTCTGTCTGTCTGGATACCCTGGTCTGAGAGGACCTGCAGGTTTAAAGGTCTGTCTGTCTGTCTGGATACCCTGGTCTGAGAGGACCTGCAGGTTTAAAGGTCTGTCTGTCTGTCTGGATACCCTGGTCTGAGAGGACCTGCAGGTTTAAATCTGTCTGTCTGTCTGTCTGTCTGTCTGTCTGT
>NC_060187.1:85179054-85181554 GCF_021184085.1 Oncorhynchus gorbuscha
GTCTGTCTGTCTGTCTGTCTCTGTCTCTGTCTGGTACCCTGGTCTGAGAGGACCTGCAGTCTGTCTGTTCTGTCTGTCTGTCTGTCTGTCTGTCTGTCTGTCTGTCTGTCTGTCTGTCTGTCTGTCTGTCTGTCTGTCTGTCTGTCTGTCTGTCTGTCTGGATACCCTGGTCTGAGAGGACCTGCAGGTTTAAAGGTCTGTCTGTCTGTCTGTCTGTCTGTCTGTCTGTCTGTCTGTCTGTCTGTCTGTCTGTCTGTCCCTGGTCTGAGAGGACCTGCAGGTTTAAAGGTCTGTCTGTCTGTCTGTCTGTCTGTCTGCAGGTTTAAAGGTCTGTCTGTCTGTCTGGATACCCAGGTCAGAGAGGACCTGCAGGTCTGTCTGTCTGTCTGTCTGTCTGTCTGTCTGTCTGTCTGTCTGTCTGTCTGTCTGTCTGTCTGTCTGTCTGTCTGTACTGTCTGGTCTGAGAGGACCTGTCAGGTCTTAAAGGTCTGTCTGTCTGTCTGTCTGTCTGTACCCTGGTCTGAGAGGACCTGCAGGTTTAAAGGTCTGTCTGTCTGTCTGTCTGTCTGTCTGATACCCTGGTCTGAGAGGACCTGCAGGTTTAATGGTCTGTCTGTCTGTCTGTCTGTCTGTCTGTCTGTCTGTCTGTCTGTCTGTCTGGTTTGTCTGTCTGTCTGTCTGGATACCCTGGTCTGAGAGGACCTGCAGGTTTAATTGTCTGTCTGTCTGTCTGTCTGTCTCTATATCTCTCTCTATCTATATACCCAGGTCAGAGAGGACCTGCAGGTCTGTCTGTCTGTCTGTCTGTCTGTCTGTCTGTCTGTCTGTCTGTCTGTCTGTCTGTCTGTCTGTCTGTGCAGGTTTAAAGTCTGTCTGTCTGTCTGTCTGTCTGTCTGTCTGTCTGTCTGTCTGTCTGTCTGTCTACCCAGGTCTGAGAGGACCTGCAGGTTTAAAGGTCTGTCTGTCTGTCTGTCTGTCTGTCTGTCTGTCTGTCTGTCTGTCTGTCTGTCTGTCTGTCTGTCTGTCTGTCTGTCTGTCTGTCTGTCTGTCTGTCTGTCTGTCTGTCTGTCTGTCTGTCTGTCTGTCTGTCTGTCTGTCTGTCTGGATACCCTGGTCTGAGAGGACCTGCAGGTTTAAAGGTCTGTCTGTCTGTCTGTCTGTCTGTCTGTCTGTCTGTCTGTCTGTCTGTCTGTCCTGTCTGGTCTGTCTGTCTGTCTGTCTGTCTGTCTGTACCCTGGTCTGAGAGGACCTGTCTGTTTAAAGGTCTGTCTGTCTGTCTGTCTGATACCCTGGTCTGAGAGGACCTGCAGGTTTAAAGGTCTGTCTGTCTGTCTGTACTGGTCTGGTCTGTCTGTCTGTCTGTCTGGTCTGTCAGGTCTGTCTGTCTGTCTGTCTGTCTGGTCTGCAGGTTTAAAGGTCTGTCTGTCTGTCTGTCTGTCTGTCTGTCTGTCTGTCTGTCTGTCTGTCTGTCTGTCTGTCTGTCTGTCTGTCTGTCTGTCTGTCTGTCTGTCTGTCTGTCTGTCTGTCTGTCTGTCTGTCTGTCTGGATACCCTGGTCTGAGAGGACCTGCAGGTTTAATGGTCTGTCTGTCTGTCTGTCTGTCTGTCTGTCTGTCTGTCTGTCTGTCTGTCTGTCTGTCTGTCTGTCTGTCTGTCTGTCTGTCTGTCTGTCTGTCTGTCTGTACCCTGGTCTGAGAGGACCTGCTGGTCTGTCTGGTCTGTCTGTCTGTCTGTCTGTCTGTACTGTCTGTCTGGTCTGAGAGGACCTGCAGGTTTAAAGGTCTGTCTGTCTGTCTGTCTGTCTGTCTGTCTGTCTGTCTGTCTGTCTGTCTGTCTGTCTGTCTGTCTGTCTGTCTGTCTGTCTGTACCCTGGTCTGAGAGGACCTGCTTTAAAGGTCTGTCTGTCTGTCTGTCTGTCTGTCTTTAAAGTCTGTCTGTCTGTCTGTCTGTCTGTCTGTCTGTCTGGTCTGTCTGTCTGGTCTGTCTGTCTGTCTGTCTGTCTGTCTGTCTGTCTGTCTGTCTGTCTGTCTGTCTGTCTGTCTGTCTGTCTGTCTGTCTGGATACCCTGGTCTGAGAGGACCTGCAGGTTTAAAGGTCTGTCTGTCTGTCTGGATACCCTGGTCTGAGAGGACCTGCAGGTTTAAAGGTCTGTCTGTCTGTCTGTCTGGATACCCTGGTCTGAGAGGACCTGCAGGTTTAAAGGTCTGTCTGTCTGTCTGTCTGTCTGTCTGTCTGTACCCTGGTCTGAGAGGACCTGCAGGTTTAAAGGTCTGTCTGTCTGTCTGTCTGTCTGTCTGTCTGTCTGTCTGTCTGTCTGTCTGTCTGTCTGTCTGTCTGTCTGTCTGTCTGTCTGTCTGTCTGTCTGTCTGTCTGTCTGATCCCTGGTCTGTCTGGACCTGCAGGTTTGTCTGTCTGTCTGTCTGTCTGTCTGTCTGTCTGTCTGTCTGTCTGGTCTGTCTGTCTGTCTGTCTGTCTGTCTGTCTGTCTGTCTGTCTGTCTGT